>NC_044003.1:3367315-3447315 GCF_902150065.1 Myripristis murdjan | reverse complement strand
ACTCAAAGAAAATACATGAGCATTCATAAATGTCCTTGGACCGTTTGCATTTATATCACACATGGAGAATTTCCCTCAGCAAACAGATTGTTTGTTTTCCAATTTTCCATCAAATTTCAGCAAAATATGTATACAGTGTTCCTCAGCTCTGGTTTGCAGAGGCTTTGGAGAACTTTCGGTTAATCAAGAGAAGATGTGGAGCAGCTTGTTGTGGTGTGTGTGTGTGTGTGTGTGTGTGTGTGCAGGCTAACCATGCTACTGTTAACATGAACACGCTGTTTTGTTAGGGGGAAATTTTAAAAAATATGTTGTTTTAATTTTGGTCTTTGGTTTTGTGATCGTCATGAAAAAAGAAAAAAAAATGTCCAAAAATTTGTGACATAAAAATCACTGGAACAGGTACAACCAGGCTGAGGCTTGTCTCTGTTTGTTTTAATGAAAATGAGGAGTTTAGTGAGGCCTGAGCGCCAGGTGAGCTGCACACCTGCACACCTGTCCCTGCCTCCTGACCGTCTCCTGTCCGTCTCCTCACAGTGTCTACGGCTGCCCGCTCGCCAAGAAGAGGAAAGCTCTGGAGAAACAACCGCTGGAGCCCACCGCCAAGAGGAGGCCCTTCCTCGCCTCCTCCCCCGAGGAGGAGGAGCACGCCGGCGTCTACCCCGGCTACGAGGCCGACGCCATGGAGGTGGGAGAGGAGGGGAAGGAGCAGGGGGAGGTGGAGGAGGAGGTAGAGGAGGAGGAAGACGGGGAGGTTGAGGACGAGGAGGGCTTCTCCGAGGACAACGAGGAGCCGGGTGAGGAGGAGGAAGAGGAGGAGGAGGAGGAGGAAGAGGAGGTGGAGATGGAGAGGGAGGAGGCGGCGGAGGGAAACGAGCGAACGGAAGAAGAAGAGGAGGTGGAGGACGGCGAGGAGGAGGAGGAAGAGGAGGAGCAGGAGGACGAGGGAGACGAAGACGAGCAAGAGGAAGAGGAGGAGGAGGAGGAAGAGGAGGAGGAAGAGGAGGAGCAGAATCCTGTGCAAGGTGAGCTTCAATATTAACCCCTTAAACTCTTAAATTTCCCCTTAAGGGGCTTCAGAGAAAACAAACCAGGTTCTAGCAAAGGTATTTCTTCTTCTACTGAGGGAAAATTTAACACCTTGAACTCAGATTTTGCCTCAAGTAGCTTCAAATTTATAAAAAATAAAATCCATAGTAGCACAGAGTAGCTCGTCCATGTTGAAGCTCCATCACACTGAGGGAAATATTCAACATGGCTGCAGAATCACATCACACAGAAAAGATCTGCATGTCTGGGATCTTTGGAAACCTCAGCATCTAATCTAGAATTTAAAATGAAGTGCATCTCTATTAACGAAACCCACTGACAGGACGAGCAGGATTTAAGGAATTAAAGGAGATCTGCTCATGTTTTCATGCATTCCGGCGGCGTTTTGGCGATGAAGTGTTGTAGGAATCAAACCAAACTGGACGAATCAAAGCACAACGTGTCTTTTAATTTGCATCACTTTCTGGTCCGCCGACGCTGCTGTGGGCTGGAGGCTCATTAGGAAACAACATGTCGATAGGCGGGAAGCTCTGCAGTTTTGCGCGACATGTCTTCTGTTTGTAAACGGCCTGTCAAACAGTCCAGCTGATAAATAAATCCATCAACTGGGTCGCGAGGGACTTCTGTGGGTAATTAACAAGGACAGCGAGCCACAGTCTAGATACATGCCAAGCAATTAATCAATGAAAAGTCCCATCGGGCTTCGTGTTATCGCGCTCTCCACGCCCCTCGGTGTTTTGGGGTTCTTCGGGTAAATCCAAACATGCAGCTGCAAGGTTGTGAAAGGATGTTTTTTTTTTCCATCAACGTGCAAAAATGATCTTTTGAGATGCTTGAGCAGAGCGGGTCCAGGGAGAAAGGCGCTTATCTTATCGAAGCTGCGAAAGGCTTGTCTCCTTATTTTTCACCTTAAATAAAATTTCTGTAAAGATAAGAGTATGTTATCAAGAAAAGGGAGCTCCAAAGTGCCACTGGAAATAGCATTTCAAAGACAAAGTGTCTTCGCCCGAGTCGTGTGGTGAAGACACACGACTTTTTGTTTTGCTCCTTAAGTAAAATTCCCTTAAAGATCCTGTGTTCCCGAGTGGGGCTCAGTACCGATCTTAGATACTTTTATGGCACCAACCAAATCGCCTCAATACTATAGAGTTTTAAAAAATGCCACGGTACCAAAATCTGCTACTGAATGCCACCAAATTTCAACGCCTAAGTGGTAAATCCCATCAGCATCATTGAGCCAATGAGCAGGCAGCGTGCCTGTATTAAGATCGAATAATGCTGGTGATCATCCTTATAATATTACACATCGTAGAGACATGCAGGAAAAACAGTTTGCTCCACTCTGAGACGTTAGCAAATTGATTTTGTAAGGAGATTTAATTGAAAAAAAGTAGAGTTCAGGTGTACAGGTGTCGACCCGGCCCAACGCCTGGGGGCCTTTCTGCCCCGGGTCAGCCCTGCCAAAGTGACCCAAAGACCCGTTCTGCATGCTTTACTGTCCTCTCATGTGCTAAACATCTTTTTGAGCTGCTTTTTTGCCGTTTGACCGTGCTGACTGGACACAGCCTTGCAGAGGTTTCTAATAAACCAGCGGTGCTCAAATCCGGTCCTCGAGGTCTGGAGGACTGCAGGTTTTCTCTGTGAAATCACCCTGAAGCCCACCCAGCAGCAGCAGCAGCAGCTCGGCCAGTGCAATCAGCTGCTGGGTGGCATATTTAAGATCAGAAAAGACAAGATTAGGTCATCATTTTTGTTAAAACACATCACAGTAAATCACAGCACGGTAATAAAAGCACAAGCTGCAGAGTGCAGAAAGGGACGCGCTTCCACTGTGATTCTGGTTACCAGTTCAGCAGAGTCATTTCATTTGGTTGCTGTAGCTCCTCTACAGCGCCTCCCGAGGGCAGATTGATGAATTCTTCAAAGAGGAGATGAACACGATCAGACACAATTTGTCCAACTTTTTGTTTCACCTGCAGTTTATATTTACACTCCAACTATCTCTGCTCTTTCCCAATAATTTTACTGTCCATGTTTATAATGCTGGACAGTTTATCAGGCTTCCCAAACCACATACACGCATTAAAAGTTAAAACACTCTCAACAAGACTTCTGTAACAAAGTCCCTAAAATGTCTTTGCTCATATTGTATGAATCCAGTTTCCTGATTAGAAACAATCGTCGCTTTGCTTTAAAAAAAAAAAAAATGTATTGTGTGTTGGCTGTGAAACTTAAAGTGCCGTCAACAAAGGTTCATCAGGATTTGAACTCCTCCACTGCTTCAGCAGGCTGATCGTTAATCAGAACAGGTGTAAAATAATGGCAGGCGTTGTGGTGAGTCATAATAACCAGCTCCTCAGTCTCACGTTGCTTAATAAAGTGGGCCTCTGTCTCAATACGGTGGAGACTAACGTCAACAAGCAGACTGAGTACCGCTGTGATAACCCCTCTATGGAAATTAAAGCCCAAACCTGCGATAGGTCTCAGCGCGAGAAGCCAGCGAGGCCCCGGCCAGTCGGGTCGACGGGAGAACCGAGTGTTTCGTGTCGTCCAATCTTAGTGTGTCTGGCCAGGTGGGGTGATACACCACTTATAGTGTCCCGGGGAGGACTGATTTGGTCGCCCCGAGGTGGAGATGCTCAAATATTTTTGTATCACGATCTCCTGGGTTGACATACATTAGCTGATGGACCTCGTTAAGTTCAGATTTTGTCCCAGGGACCCAAACAGGAACAATATGACGCAGCGAGCTGTATGTCTGTGCGCTGTATGTGGGCAGGCGGTGACTCACTCTCACACTGTACATTCTGTAATTAGGGTAATTTCTACCAAATATCACCCACTTTTACTGGAACATCTTAAAGGTTCCTGAAGGCCGGCGTGAGGCCGCGGGGTCGGGGTGTCTCGGCGTGTGGGCTGGTTTGGGGTCGTCAGGAAGAAACCGGAGTTTGTAGAGGAGTGCAGGGGTTCTCTCAACATTTTCTTACTCTAACTTTTACCAGATTTTTTTTTTAATCCAACCGAATTTCATCCCAGGGATCAAGCCTCAAGATTCAATCCTCCTGACGGTGCACTCGCATATAATTGCCATTAAAAATAGAAGGAGTTCAAACCAACGAAAATAAATAAACCTATAAAAACAAGATATAAACAACATGATGAAAACGGTCCAAGTTATTAGCAGCTGGGATATTGACAGAGACAGTTTTAGCAGCTGAAAATTTTTTTAAAATATTGCTCTTCAGTGATATCGGTGCATTGCATTGATCCTCTGTTGTAGTAACAGAGGCAGTGTGTGTGCATGAAGCTGCAGTCAGAATGTGAGAACATCTGCGCCCTGATCCTCATATCTGAGACCTTCTGCTGTTTAAAACCCCTGGTTCCTATTCTGATCTTATGAGGATAACCTCCATCAACTTTTAAAAATGCAACTGAATTTAAACTTTACTGAGGACCTTTTGGAAGCTGCTCAGGGATCCCACTGTGAGGAGGTCCACACTGCAGAGAACATCTGTCCTAACAATCTTAAAATCGTATTATTCCTAAAATCTTCCAGTTGTGGTGAGATGATTTCTCTTTTTTTTCCACTGCTGATCAACTTGTTTCCAGAGTTTCCTTGAATCAAGAATCATTTTCTTGAGTCTAGTGTTTTTTTACCTTGATTGAAGATGAGACAAAATGACTTGTTAAGATGGTGTTTTATTTTGCGGCTACTTTTGTATTGAAGGTTCCTGCAGCTGATCGTCTGGGGCCGATATTTGTTGGCCATTTTTGCAATTTTCCTTTCCTTTACTATTGCATAAACTAGTTTTCTGTGCACCTTCTGAGGTTTTGATGATAAAAACTAGTAAATATATTTAATAATTCATTCATTCATTCACTCATTAATTAATATATCAGTACTTGTTCTGGGAACCAATTCCTGAAACCAGTGAAACAGCACTGGAAACAAGTGGGAATATCTCATCTCACAGGCAGATTTTTTTTTCTTTCTTTCTTTCTTTTTTTTTTTTTTTAAAGAGAAACAAGATTTGGACGCTCAAGATGAAGCTAAGTGACTTGTTAAGATGGAGATTTTTGTTTTGTGCAGTGCACTGAGATAAAATGTCTAACCAAACAGGGCGGTAATTGGTGTGGTAGTGCAGGTGCAGCAGCTGTAATGCAGAGACGTTGGAGGAGGACACGTATTGATGTCCGGTCTTGGTTTGCGTGACCAGTCCGGGTCTCCAGGAGGAACTAATAAGAGATGCTGAGCTGCTGGTGGACCAGATGCTGTCTGCCCTCCCTCCCGTCGGCGTTTCCCTCGATCCCCCCGTGTCCTCAATCGCTTCTGACAGCGCCTTCGCGAATAATCGGGAGAGGAGCTCTGCTGAGTTATTAACTCCCCCCCTCCTCCTCGTCTCGGCGGACGTGTCACATGCGCTCTGCCTCAGCTTCTCCTCCTGAGGATATTTATGGCTCCCGAATCGGAGCACCTCATACGCCTCCCTTTCATTTCCCTGCTCTCATTCGCCGTCGCTGTCCCCAAAATCAACAGCGAGGCTGAGCAGGGAGAGCAGCCCTGTTCTCCATAGCTCTGGGTTGTGTGTTTTTTGTGAGTAAACAGTGGATCCTAATTGGGTGGGTTGCAGCTAATGTATTCAGGAATATATGAGAGGAAAACGGGTTCATTAGCATCGCTGAGATTATTAGAGGCTGCTCGAGTTTCATTTCCTTTTCATCTGCAGGATTTTGATTGTATAAATGAATAGACAGTTGAATTATCTACAAAATGAATCCATTACACGTCTTGTGCTCTACTCTTTTTTGAGAGCAATTACCTGCTGCTTATGTAGTTTATCGTGCAAAATACTCCAGCAAGTTGTGCTGATTGGTGGAAAAAAAAATAGCTGAGAGATTTTTTTCATTTCTTTCACAACAGTAGAGAACCGCTACAAAAACGGTGGACAATCAAAGCTCATTCCGATTCAGAAGAACGACAACAACAATAACAGCTGCGGCGGCGGCGGCGGCACCGGAGAGGAGTACGAGAACTACGACGAGCTGGTCGCCAAGTCGCTGCTCAACCTGGGCAAGATCGCCGAAGACGCCGCCTACCAGGCCATGACCGAGTCCGAGATGAACAGCAACTCGTCCAACAGCGCCGGCGAGGACGAAGACGAGGACGACGACGAGGGCAGCGAGCAGGGCGACAGGAAGGGCGAGCTGAGCGTGGACCTGGACAGCGACGTGGTGAGGGAGACGGTGGACTCCCTGAAGCTCCTGGCGCAGGGCCACGGCACCATGCTGCCCGACGACGGCTACCCGGACGGCGGCGTGGTGGACGACGGCCACGCCAACGGCCGGCCCGGCCTCGGGGTCAGGTGTCAGGGGGAGGAGAGCGAGGAGGAGGTGTGCCTCAGCAGCCTGGAGTGTCTGAGGAACCAGTGCTTCGATCTGGCCAGGAAGCTGAGCGAGACGCAGCCGTCGGATCGGCAAGGCCAGCCCGCCCTCCACCACCTCCTGCAGATGCCGAACGAGCAGCAGGCGTTGCTGCAGGCGCATCACATGACCAGGTACGAGACCTCTGACCACTTCATGTTTCCACACTTCACCTCAGCACTGCGATAAAGAGGGATTTATGACACAATACAAGAGGAGGGACGGCACCCTCTTTCTGTTTTGTGCCATAAAGCAATCAGCAAACAGAGCTAAAGCTTTCAGACCCCAACAAGTCAACACATTTTGAGATATGACTGTAAATTGTTAATGTTTTATGGCACAAAACAGGAAGAGGGACACCACCCTCTTCCTGTTTTGTGCCATAAAGCAATCAGCAAACAGAGCTAAAGCTTTCAGACCCCAACAAGTCAACACATTTTGAGATATGACTGTAAATTGTTAATGTTTTATGGCACAAAACAGGAAGAGGGACAGCACCCTCTTCCTGTTTTGTGCCATAAAGCAATCAGCAAACAGAGCTAAAGCTTTCAGACACCAACAAGTCAACACATTTTGAGATATGACTGTAAATTGTTAATGTTTTATGGCACAAAACAGGAAGAGGGACAGCACCCTCTTCCTGTTTTGTGCCATAAAGCAATCAGCAAACAGAGCTAAAGCTGAGAAGTTGGTATTGTGCAGTGACATTACCCTGCTTCATATGTCTTGTTGCTGTGCACCCTCGGCTGCTTTTGTCTGTAAGTCCTGAGTAGAAACTGAGCCGATGTGTGACCACGCAGGTACGAGAGCTGCCAGCAGGGCCAGCCGGACGAGCCCCGCCCCCTGGAGCGAAACTACTCCGACATGGTGAACCTGATGAAGCTGGAGGAGCAGCTGAGCCCGGCGTCCAGAGGCTACCCGCCCAGCTGCAGCCAGGAGGGCGACGAGGACACCACGTCGGTGGCCTCCGACCGCTCCGACGAGGCCTTCGACATGACCAAGGGCAACCTGTCGCTGCTGGAGAAGGCCATCGCGCTCGAGTCGGAGAGGGCCAAGGTCATGAGGGACCGCATGGCGTCCGAGCACACGGCGGCGCGCCGGGAGAACCACCACCACCATCACCACCACCACCACCACCGCGGCCACGGCGAGCACAGCCCGAGGCAGAGCAGCGCCGCCGAGGAGCGCAAGTCCAAGATGCACCACGACGGGTCCAAGAGGGCGTACTACCCGAAAGGTAGGCGGGAAACGACCCCCCCCGCTCGCCTCCCCTGTTCAGATGACTTCCTGCTTTCTGTTCAGGCAGGAAGTGACCCGTCCAAACCGCGACAGAAAAAACAGCATGACACACAGTTACCTCAAAGTGCAAGCAGACATTTGAATCAGTGCTTTGATTTAGGTTTCATTTAATAAGGTTTGATTTATTTATTTATATGTTAATTTATTTCAAGTCAAGGTTTTATTTATATGGCACATTTAAAAACAACAGCTGACATAAAGACCAAGACTAAAATGGAAAACACATGGAAGAGGCAGAAAGATTTGGCTTAGGGTAAATCAATCAATCAAGCAAATTGTATTTATGTATGTATGGCCAGATACGTTTGTCTTTATAGTGTCTATGTCTGAGAGGTTTGATAGCTGCAGGTCCTGGTCAGTGAGGAGGAGCAACATGTCCGCCTGGCTCAGGAAACCATGTAACTGCGTTTTCTTTGAGTGATTTTTTTATCTTGTTCTTCACTCCAGCTGAAATTTCTGTGGTCATTCACAGCTCGAGTGAGTTTGACGACCCTCAGGCTCCGCAAACCTGTTCAAACCCGCCGTGTAAATTCAAAATGCGACAGCAGCCGGCCCGTTTGCGCGTGCAGGGCGGACGCGGCGCTCGCAGATGCTGGCTTTTCCTCTGACAGCAGCTTATGTTGTTAAAATAGGCCGGCGCGGGGACATCAGACGGCCGGCTTGTCAGCCATGAGTAATGGCGATCTGCACGGCCCGTTAGGAGAGCAAATCTCATCGGTGAGATCTGCGGCCTATTTCCTAAAAACCCAGGCAGACTCGTGGCCGCCGCCGCAGTGCGTGCAGCCAGCAGCTTCCCAGACGGCTTCCTCCAGCCAGAGCTGGAAACCTGAAGCAGTAGGCGACCGAACCACAACGGGAAAACCGAGATCTGTCATACCAGAAAAACACCCAGACACACCCTTACCTCAACACAAAGAGACGTTTGAATCAGTGGGGTTTATTTAATTGGGTTTTTATTCATTTATTTGTTTATTTATGTCAAGTGACTTTTATTTCTGTAGCCCATTTAAAGACAACAGCAGTCGAGCCAAAGAGCTGTAACAGTCGCTGCAGAAGGGTTTTAGACACAAATCCACATGATTAAAGCAGGAATACATAAAAGCCAAGACTAAAATGGAACACACACTGAGGAGGGGAAAAGAGGTAAAATCAAAATATTTTTACATGAATATTTTTCCACAAAATTTCAGAGTAATTTTCCCTTTTTTTTGTAATTTCCATTTTTTTTCACTAGGATGTCGATGGTCTGTTTTTGTCAGGTTTCATTCCGTCATTTCATTCATGTTTTCTAATGTTCCAGTATCATATTTTTATTGTTTTGCTCATTTGCTAAGAAACTCAGAAAAAGGCTTTAGGATCATGAGATGATGAAGTCGCCTCGTCCCTGACAGATCTCAGGTTTCTCCTTCAAACTGGGTTCACAGTGAAATCAGGGTGTGTTTGTTCACAGGGTGTTTATTAAAGGTCGCCTCGTTAACGTTTCGGTTTGCTGTTCCGTTTGTTCCAGATTCCTCCAGAGGGGAGAAGAAGGAGAGCAAGTGTCCGACGCCGGGCTGTGACGGGACGGGTCACGTGACGGGTCTGTACCCCCACCACCGGAGCCTGTCCGGGTGTCCTCACAAAGACCGGGTCCCGCCTGAGAGTAGGTCGCCCCGCCCGCTCGCCGCCGCCACTGTCATGCCGCCGCCTCATACTGCCCACACATCCAGCTGAACACAACAAATTATCAACCTTCTCCACCTTCAGATTGTCCAGATTACAGGTTAATTAATTACAGATTAATTTCTTGACATCAAACTGCAGATTTAGCCTCTAAGATCACCTTTTCTAAGCTGACTCAAAGCAACTGAATCAAAACTTTTAGATTTGCACAGAAAACAATTTTATTTGCATTTTAATCTAATAATTAAATTTAATTAATTTTATTTTACTTGCCAGAAAACATTTTACCATTAAAGTGTCGATGCTCCCAAATCTATTTTTTGTTTGCAAACCTGTTCTGTTTGACTGCGTGATAAAGAAAGAAAATACAGGCCACAGACATGAAGCACATCATCACGTCACTCACTTCAAGCAAACATCCAGAAACAAGCAGATTAGCACCGGATACAGGCGGGATTATCTCGTCAGACTGGCAGATTATTTTTGCTTGTGAAGACTCAGCAGCTGCTCAGCTGGATGTCGGTGCAGCAGCGCGGCGTCATGCATCACACCTGCATGAGCCTGCCTGTCTGTCTGCCTGCCTGTCTGTCTGTCTGCCTGCCTGTCTGCCTGCCTGTCTGTCTGTCTGTCTGTCTGTCTGTCTGCCTGCCTGTTTGTCTGTCTGTCTGTCTGTCTGCCTGCCTGCCTGCTTGTCTGCCTGTCTGTCTGTCTGCCTGCCTGCCTGTCTGTCTGTCTGCCTGTCTGTGTTGCAGTGAGGAGGTTTTACAGTGAATCTCAGCTCAGAGTGTTTTGTGTTTGACTCGGTTCGAGCAGCGAAGTTGGAAGTCAGAATTTCCAAGATTAAAGTTGATTAAATTCAAGTAAATTTTCAAGAAAAAACTCCACACATGCTCCACATTGTGCTGCCTTTTTTCTCTCTTTTTTTTTTTTGTAAATTTCTGAATTAATCTTGGAAATTATGAGATTTTTTTCAGAATATCACCCCTCCCTCCCCAGGCTCTGTAATTTTTTTTTTCTGATTCATTGAGATCTTTATTTCGAACATAAACAGCAGTGAATCAAACAAAAAACAAAAATAATAATCAATACTAAATAAAGGTAAATAAGAAAACAAAGGTCCAAAATAAAGTAAAATAAAGAAAAATAAAATAAAATAAGATGCATCTGTCATCATTAACATGCTCGAAAAGGAGTAGGACGAAGTAAAACTTATTTAATCCTACCCCCTAATCTCTATTTCATTATAATTTCTGTTTCTTTATAATCAGTCAGAAAATAATTTGTTCATCTGTAATTTCTGCACAAAAACACAAAATGTAAAAAAATTCTCTCCCACTCTCCCCTCAGCAGCCCTAATATGCCGTCATATAGATCAGCAGGTGTAGCCGTGTCTTCAGTTTTGACTTTATACATTTATAAACTGGATTTTGACAGTCACAGTGTGAGACTGAACATGTTTCCCTCAGATTACGGCTTAGGCCATTTTTTTAATCCAACTGTAACTCTGAAACTTTTCATACAATTTACCACAATGTCACTTTGTGGCAACAGAGCAAAAAGAGCATTAAACCTTTTGTTTGTTTGTTTGTTTGTTTGGCTAGTTTTTTATGTTTATTTTTTCTGTTTTGTTTTTTTTTTTGTTTCCAGTTCAGTTTCGGTTGCCAGACTGGGTTTGCTGGTTTCACTTCAGTTTTGACCAAAGTGACAAAGACCAAACCTAAAGGCATTTCCTCTGTGTTTTATTTTATTGTACTTAGTTTTGTAAGAACACAGTTATCGTTTCAGTTAGTTAGGTTCTTTTTTTTTATAAAGTCTAGTTTTAATTTTTGTTTCGTTTAAACTAACTAAACTCACGTCACTTCACTTATTAACAAACTTCACTTTTTTCACACCTGGTTTTAGTTTTTAGTTTTGTTTTAGTGAACTTAAAAAACTTTGGCCAGACCTGCGGATGTATTTTACTGTATGTTTCTTTTCTTTTTTTCTGATCACAAAGTGTGTGTGTGTGTGTGTGTGTGTGTGTGTGTGTGTGTGTGTGTTTCCTCCTTTGCTTTTATTTTCCTCCTCTTCTCTCGTTTCTGTGTTTCTGATGCAAAGCTTAGAGCACGACAGAGCTTCTCTCTGTTTTATCCAAACCACCTGCATGCACACACACACACACACACACACACACACACACACACACACACACACACACACACTATATAAATAAGCATACAGCAGCAGGGCTGAGGTGAACATGTTAAACAGAAAGTATGAAAGTATGTGCAAAATAACAGAAATCCTTACCGAGGCAAAGAAAGAGCGAAATAAAAAGAATAAGAAGTAACAGGCAGTTTGAAAAAGTGGAAGTGGATATAAAAATATAATTATGCGTGCAGCAAGTCAAATCAGGTTTATTTGTCAGGCACATTTTGTTCAGGTGCTTTCATGAAGGTTTCCTCCTTCATCGTGATTGGTTGGTGGTTTTTAAATAATATCAGCAAACGTACAGGAATGAGAGGAAAATATGAGCAAATTTACATGCAACATGAGCAAAACATGCATTATTGTATACTGTTTTATTTTACTAAAGCAGCTTCCAGTGTGAACTCACCTCACAGATTTCAGGGACAAAACACTCAGTTTGTGCTGTGTTGGTGGATCGGGGTTGGAGTGCATGCGTGGCTCTGCATGGCCGCCTGCAGGGGGCAGCATGTCGAGCCTCTGCCGTCAGACCTGCTGGCTCGTCCGGGACTCACCGAGCGCCGTGGAAAGATCACCGAGTCTGGGGACCTAAAAAAATACAGAAAGGAAAGGAAAAGGAAATACAGATAGGATTAAGAACAGGAAGTGGTCTGATGGAGGGCAGTTTGGGTGTGGAGGTTTTAGACCCCATTCAGTTCTCCAACAGACAGTTTGTCTTTTTATCCAAGTTTCAAGTCTCAAAATGCTAATAAATAAGACACTAAGCTAACAGTTGACTTCTGAGTAGGGGTGTAACATCACACGTATTCGTATCAAACTTTCAGTTCGGTACACATCACAAACCAAAATAATGTTGTCAGTGCCAATTTTTAAAAATGTTCTCTGTGGCGCTCATGGATTTATAGAGAGCGAGCCGCTGTCCCAGGACAAGGCAGCCAAACCGACGTAACAGGCAGCGAGCTGTCTGCCCCCCCGACCCCAAAGAAAACACTGCAGGGAGAGGAGAGGGATGCTGAGTTTAGCTAAGCTAAGCTACGCTAAGATAGCTGGTTGCAATACGGCTGGTAATGCCTTCACCACCCGAGAGATAGACGGTCCAGTAAGCTGCAGGTCTGGTGTTTGGAGCCGCTTCGGTGATGGCGGACTTCAAACACGACGAATCATTTACGCCGACGACACCCCGCTGTGCCAAGAGGTCCAAAACAAGCAGCAACACACACACACACACACACACACACACACACACACACACTGCAAACGGTCAGCGCAGCATTTCTGCAGCCAATCAGCTGATTCAAACAGGGCCAAAGAAATCACCGCGGCAACCGGGACGTTTCCAGCGTCGGATATGAGAGGCGACTCTGTGGTGGGAAACCCTGAGCGTGGCTGAGCTCCAGTACACTGTTCCCACTGTTCCCACTGTTCCCAGTTCAGCCAGAGCCTCAGAAACTACAGGCCAAACAGAGAACCAGCTGCTCTGACACACAGCTAGCTCACTGTAACGGCACATCACCGTCACTGCCGCAGTCATCATCGTCTTCATCATCATCAAATAGATCTGACTTTATGATGTTAGTGTTCGTAAGGAGCCGTCAGTGTTTTTGTTTTATCTGCCGCTCAGAGGATGGCTCAGGAGCGCCATCACTGTTCACACTAAAAACAGATCATAACCTGCTTCATTACTTTTGAATGAATTAAATTTTTAACGTACCAAATTATGACTCCTCTGTTGAATTGAACTGAGCGGTTACACCCCTACCTCTGAGGCCTGTTCCCAGCTCAGGACGTTATTCAACCAAAACCTGAGGCTAACCTGAACCAAACTGCTGCTAAGCCAAAGCGCTACCTAACCTTTTCAAATGACCAGCAGCTTCTCCGCCACATGCGCTCTGTGTGTGTGTGTGTGTGTGTGTGTGTGCGTGTGTGTGTGTGTGTGTTAGGGTGGCCATTTCCACAACACCAAAAAGGAGGACACTTTGGGGGGTGTTGATGCGGGCCCGGGGTGGAGGGGTTGGGGGAGGTCGAGTCAGGTCCACCAGTGTTAATTTCATCGGCTATTTTCAATTTAGTTTTAGTCGTAGTCTAGTGTCAAATGCCCTTTTTACTTTTAGTCATATTTAGTCAACTTGAATTCTTTTTTGTTTAGTCACATTTTAGTCGACGAAAAGTCTTGGCATTTTAGTCTAGTTTTAGTCGAAGAAAATCCAAAGTATTTTAGTCTAGTTTTAGTCAATATTCTTTTTTAGTCTTTGACCTGCATCATGTTGGCTTTTTTTTAATTTAACAATATTTTAAATTATTATTTTAAAAATGTAAATTACTTATCAAACAGACCTAACAATTCAGCTACCAATGAATGAGCAGTAGTATGCGTGTGATAACATGGATTGAAAAATAAGCCGAAGTGATACCTCTTCTCTGAATAGACAAGCTAAGCCAGTGTGCTGCTGTTAGCCAGTGACTTCAGACTTCAGACAGCGCCACACACACGCACACACACACACACACACACACACACACACGCACTCCGGCATGAGCACACAGCAGCGCAGGAGGAGAAAAACTAACGCGCATCCAATTAATGCACTTTCTGGATTGTAATTTAAAAGTCTGTGACGAAAAATATGACTGATATCGATGTACAGTCCTGGCCAGCGTTGCATTCAAGTGCAACTCCAAAAAGGAGGATAAATAAGCGTCCGGCTTGAGGCTGCGCCGGACGCCGGACAAGGCATTTAAATTCCGGACTGTCCGGCCTAAATCCGGACGTATGGCCACCCTAGTGTGTGTGTGTGTGTGTGTGTGTGGGACCCGGTGTTCGTTCCACCGCCCGCCGTGAGTCCGTCCTGCAGGTTTAAACTCTGCATGCCTGTTTCCTGTTTCCTGTTCCGGTATAACTCTTCCTCTTCTGCTGCTAACCCTCGCTGTCTCTCTCACCTCTTCCTGTCTGTCCCAAGTTCTTGCCATGTATGAAAATGTGTTAAAGTGCCCGACGCCCGGCTGCTCTGGACGCGGTCATGTCAATAGCAACAGGAACTCGCATCGCAGGTGAGTGAGCGGCCGCCGGGCTGCGGCAGGTGTGACGCAGGTGTGACGCAGCGAACACACTGAGGGCAGAACATGTGAATGTGATGCAGGGATGATTTCTTATAGTTTGTGCGATAAGTCAGGCCCACCATGCAGGAGGCACTGATGGAATTTGATTATGAAAAACAAATCGGCTGTGAAAGGTGGAATATCGTGGAATTTGTAGAAAATGTTGATGCAGTTTATTAAAAAAAAGCGATTTTATCCTACCATTATAAGGGTTTATTTTTTTTTCACGGTGACTGAGCTGAAAGAACAGGAAAAAACCTTTTTGGTGTTTAGACTCTCAACAGTGCACACATTAGAGCTACTGAAGCCAGTGCAGTGTTGTGTTACCAATTCCTGGATATTCACTCAGTTTTAAATGCTTTCTAATTGAATTATTGAAATTTAATTGAATCCACTACATGATGAGACATTTTGTCTGTGGAGGCGCTCGGCCCCCCAGGTCCTGGTTCTCCACGTGGAGCCGAATCGAGGGCGACTGGGCTTGTTTGTGGATGAGAAGGAAAACGTCTTTGAGAATCCACTAACAAGGCCAGCTGCCCTCGATCCAACTCTATGTGGATGATTAGACTCTCTCTGATGATAAAATGCACTTAAATCATAAAATACAGAAAAGAGTGGATCAAAAAACTAGAAGAATTTAAAAAGGAAAATGGCTCTATTTATGTCACAGTGAAGGGAAAAGCTAAATGTACCTGCTGGGTGTGTGTTGGGTGTTGCGGCTTCCCAGTTTGGAGAGCTCCATGTTTGGAGTTTGGTTTGGGTCCACTGCACTTCCTGTTTTGAGTGTGTGTGTGTGTGTGTGTGTGTGTAAATCGTCACTCTGCAGAGACAGAACTTTAAAAAACGAGCTGTCAGACGTGTTTCCTCTGTAGAATAAAACTCGCGGTAAAACCCGATGTCCCTCCTGCCGCTGTAGCTCCGCCTCCGTCTATCTGACCTGTCTGTCTACCTGCTGCTGTAGCTCCGCCCCCCTAATGCCTGTCTGTTTACAGAGGCAGGACGTCCGTCTCCAGTTCAAAGCACAGCTGCCTCCAGTCTGGACCCGGTTTCAAGCCGTCTGCTTTGTTTATTTCTAATGAATAGATTGTTTAATTATAAAGATCAGTTCTCGTATCAAATGACTCTGTTTTGTTGGCGGCAGCAGGAATAATTCTTTAATTTTAAGAGTTGCCTCCTGTAAACAGGTGTGACATTTCTGCTCAGAGTTTTAGCTGATCCAGGCCGAGCTGTGGAGCAGCAGCAGATGGCTGATGGTGGAAATGAGGCCAACAGGGGGCGCTCTGGGCATCAGTTCTGGTGTCTCCCCCAGGAATTGCTGGAGGGAAATTCTTCTGTCTCTTGTTCCCCAACAAGGAGCTGGAATATTAGGTAGTGTTAGATTCAGCAGAAAATGCAGATTGTTTTTGGTAAATAATATTTGTATGTTCGGTTTAAATTTCGGGCGTGAATAATCGCGAAGAACTGGGAATTATTATCGATATCTATGGTTTCTCCGGTCTGTCTCTGCCGAGCTGAGCTCTGTGCGTAATGACGTCATCGAAACCCGGCAGAGCGTCCCGTCGCCATGTTTACCGTATTAAACTGTATGTAAGCGCAAGAGCAACTTCTCCGCCTTCAGGAACAGTTGGAATTTTCGATCGGTCAAACTTTACGGTAGTTACGATATTTACAATCTGACATGCGCATTTCTGTCAGCGACGACACGTTCGGACTAGAGTGCCTTTAGAGAGAAATGGCAACAACTCCGTTCACTCCAACGGTTCAGTTTTTTCACAGCAATGGCGGCGTAAGGAGACCCCTCTCTACAGGCACTCTAGTTCGGGCTTAAAGGGTTTTAACCGACAAGATTATTCGGTTACAGTTCAAACAGTCAACAACCGGTCAAACGGCCACCGGTTAGCATCCCTAACTGGGACTGTTTGGAAGTTTTCAGAGTTTTGCTGTGGACAGACAACAATCCAGACTTTATGTAATCACCACCGTGGACAGAGACAGAGAGTCTGACACAATCTCAGCGGCCTTCAGCTTCTCCTCCCATTGAAACATTCAGAGGCTTCCCATTGAAACAGGACGTGGCTTCACACAAACATCCTTCACAACTGTGAAGCTGAGGATGTCGGCGCTGAAGATGCACTGGTTTACCAGACGCAGAAGCTGCATTTTCATGTAAAAATGACAGAAATGTAGTTCATTCTTTGTCACTTCTTGTTGAACGGGCGGAGAATTGGATTGTGTGAGAATTGGAGAGACTGACCAGCAGAGGAGGAGGTGATGATGTCACTGTGGACGGAGGAGAAAAAAAAATGGCCCTTTAATATTTTAATATTTTTACATTAAAGTGAGCTCGTTGAGCCGAAGTGAATTTTCACCCGAAACATTTTCTGCAGAACTCGGAGTTTCAGACGCAGGTTCAGCTCAGTTCAGACGCTCAGCTCCAGCTGCTGGAGCACACACACACACACACACTGAAGCACACACACACACACACATGCACACATACAATCTTACAGTACTTGCACTCACACATCCTCGCACATACACTGTCAAATCACAGACACACACACACACGCACACACATGCATGCACACACAGCCATGCAGGAACACACGTACATAGTCTCACATGCACACGCACACACACACACACACACACACACTTTCTCAATCTCTCTCTGCCTCACACACACACACACACACACACACACACACACACATACACACACACACACAGATGCACACACATCCCCACTAGTACACACCCACCCACCACACACACACACACATGCAGACACTAACAAATTAGCTCACAGACAGAGGCACATGTGTGCTGGCAGGCTCACACACACACACACACACACACACACACACACACACACACACCCCAGCCTGGCTGCAGGCTGTGTTGTTATGTAGCACAGCTCCGCTGGGAGAGGAAACAAAGCGCTAGCTAGCTTAGCTCCTGTTAGCTTCCAGCACACTGCTTTGGTGTCTGGCCGTCGTCATGGAAACGCCGCCATGGCAGCAGCAGCCACCGCGTCGGCCTGTCACACTCTGCCGTCGTGCTGCACAGTGTGTGTGTGTGTGTGTGTGTGTGTGTGTGTGTTGGTCATATCAATATTTCATTGCTCCTGTGTGTGTGAGAAACAATTAGGGATGGCTGTGGGCGAGCGAGAGGGAGAGAGAGAGAGTTTCAGTCTGAAAGTGTGAGTGGCTTCACGCTCCTCGTCAGGAACGAGCCGAGCTCAGCGAGTCGGTTAAAAAAAAACAAAAAAACAACGACAACAACAACATTTTGATGGTGATCTGTGATTCTACTGACAGTTTTTCATTTTTGCTTTGTAATTTTCATAATTTCATAATTTCCTCATAAAAACGAAGGTGATGTTGTGTTTGGAGTCTCACCTGTCCACGTCTCACCTGCATTAACCCTTTAACACCTGGACCGACGTCACTGAAGCTAAAAACATGGGAACAAAGGCAGTGAGCAGCGAACCAACACACAACCCGAGACAAGATCATCAAACACATGAGCTGCACATCTGCTAAAGAAAGAAAGAAAGAAAGAAAGAAAGAAGGAAAGAAAATGACCTGAATGAAATGAGAATTGAAAAAACAAGAGAGAGATAAGAGGCGAGAAAATTATAAGAAACTATTAGAAATTATTATATATTTAAAATTGATTTTACAAGATTTTTTTTTTTTTTTTTTTTTGCTTTTCAGGTCATGCTTGTTTTTTTTTTCCTTTTTTAAAGGTCATTTCCATGTTTATTTTTGGTTTTTGTTTTGTTTTTTTCTTCTTTTTTTTATAATTTTTGAGTCATTTTCTTTTAACTTTTATTGATTTCTTGCTTTTGTTTGGGCCAAGTTAAGTTGCTCATTGCCTTTCTCCACGTTTTTGATATTGAATGAAAATGAATCTGCGCCTGTGATTTTGATTGTGTATTGTGACTTTGGAAATGTTCACATTAATGTGTTGAGCCTCAGTAAAGAGCTCAGAGAGCCGTCAGTGTGGGGGAATGTCCCTTTAAAAGTAACTTTATGGCACTTTAGCACCACTAAAAATAGAAGCCCTTGTCATGCCCTGTGTGCACACTCCGGTGTGTGAGTGTGTGTGTGTGTGTGTGTTTGTGTGTGTGTGTGTGTGTGTGTGTGTGTTGTAATGAACTCTGCAAGGTCAGAACACGACTGGCAGACTGACTCTACAGGGAAAACTTCCAGCGTCTTCAGCCTGTGGGAGAAAAAAACAACTTTTTAATAAAAAACAACAAATAAAATCAGCCGTCAAACAGTCCCACAGCGACGGAGGCAGAGACTGGAGATTACAGCTCAACGAGATTCTAATTTTCAGATTATTTTATTATTATCAAACGATCAGGATAAATTCTGATGCTTATCTGAAAAAATAAGAATGCTGCTTTTCTATTGCTCGACTCCACTCGACTCAACTCGATTTACTTTTCTGGATTTTATTTTTCGTATCGACTCAGCTCGCTTCAAACCTCGGCTGAGGCAGCACCAAAAGAAGTACCAGTACCAACTTTCACTTTCACTTTTAATGGAGCTAGGCTAATTATTCCCATAGACTTCAAGTCTTTATGCTAAGCTAACAGGAGATGCTACCCATAGGAACTGAACCACTGGACGAACAGGGGAGAAAAGAAAGAAAAGGGGATTTTGCCCAAAAATGTTGGAGTATAACTTTAAGTTGTTTTTCCACTGCACGGTACGGCTCAACTCACCTTTTTGGGGGGGTTTTCCATCGGGGTTCCCGGTACCTGATACTTTTTTTTTTTTGGTACAGGCTCCATCCAGGTTCCAAGCGAAACCGAGCAGATACTAAAATTAAATCCATAGAAGTAAATCAGGCTGATGGTTTACATCAGTATTTATCATGACTGTTTTGTTGGTGCAGAAATAATAATGATAAAAAAAGTCCTTGAATCTGAAAATGACGATATCATCTTTCAGATTTCAGCTGTAATCTCCAATGGCTGCCTGTTTGATGGCTGATTTTGTTTTTTATACAAAGGAAAAGGGGGATTTTGCCCAAAATGTTGGAGTATTCCTTTAAGTAACTGAATAATAGGACTGACAAACACACTACCAGCTACAAGCTACCACAAAAAAGTAATCTGAATACTCTCAACGTGTTACCCCCAACCCTGCAGGTCAGTTCATCAGTCAGTTTGACATCATGTCAGTGAACTAGGCAGTAAGTGAACCAGGCAGTAAGTGAACCAGTCGTTCAGTTTTTCAGTGGTAATGTAAACCAGGTCATATTAAATCTATAATTCATTGTGAACTGCTGTTATTGACAGATAAGCCATTCTGTTTCATTCACAGCCAGTTTTAGCTGCTCTCAGGCCAGATGCTCTGTGTGTGTGTGTGTGTGTGTGTGTGTAAAGTGTCTAACCAGGCCGTGTGCCCCCCCTCCTCCCCTCCTCAGTCTGTCCGGCTGTCCCATCGCTGCGGCAGAGAAGATGGCGAAGGTCCACGAGAAGAGAGACCCGACTGACAGCAGCAGCAGCAAGACCAATCAGGCGTCAGATCGCGTCCTCAGGTACCACCCCCTTCCGGCCCCGCCCCTTCCGGCCCCGCCCCCCTCAGGTTAGGGATTCAGGTTAGAGCGAGATGCGAGCCCGGCTCAGAGACTGTGATCTGGTCCAGTCTGAGGCGATCAGCACGATGCAGTTTGATCGGTTAGGAGAACTGATCAATAACACGCTGATCATCTATGGAAAGAGCTGATGATGATGATGATGATGATGATGATGATGAGAGATTAAGATCAGAAATCAACACAGAAATTAATGTTTAAGTATTTTTATTCCCCTGCTTTTGGTGGAGTATTTTAGTTGATTCGATATGATTTCCAGGGTTAGTGCTTTTGTTGCAAATTTTATTTTATTTTATTGTATTTTATTTTGCTGTGTTTTATATATTATCTTATATTGTATTATTTTATTTCATTGTTTTATTTTATTTTAATTTATTCTATTTGATTTTATTATTTGATTTTACTAATTTATCTTATTTTTATTGTTATTCCATTTAGATGAGTCTGGTGTCTGCCTAACCACCTTGCCACTGTAATTATCCAGACAGGTCTCTCTTGAGAATGAGACCCCGTGTCACAGGAAGATTAACTCTAGAAATAAAGTTAAGTGAGTAAAAAAGGAAAAAAAAGGAATAAAAAAAAAAAAAAAAACATGAGCAGCATTCACTGGCACAAGAATTTCCCTCAGGATTAACTGTCTTATCTTATCTTATCTTATGATGGTCTAAGTTCTGTTTTAGAGGCTTTTCCATTCGGGTAAGAATAAAACTCTGGAGCAAACACTTGGATTTTTTGTGGAATTTCATGGCAATGCAAAAATATCGGCTCTCACACACCATGCATCTCTCCGGCGCTCGTCAGGGTTAGGGTTAGATGACGTTACGTTCATCAGTGTTACGTGAGAGCAGAGTGCATCTAACAGCAGATCCACTGGCCGCTGCGCTTTTAAACGCCACAGATCCACTTCAGGGGAGAAAATAATTTGCTGAACTTCATCCTTCATCATTTGTCCATCATTTGCAGGTTAAACTGCTGTAGCATCTCATTTGCTCCGGTGTCCGTTAAGGCCTGAAACACTGCAGCTGTTCTGTCTGCACACCGACTGCGTGTGTGTGTGTGTGTGTGTGTGTGTGTTGTCAGTTATAATCTGTCTGTCTTCGTCTGTCTGCTTGTTTCTGTCAGCAGCAGCAGAGTCCGAGACTAATTTCCCCTCGAGGGACAATGAAGTTTATCTAATTAATAAGGCAGCATCTAATAATCATGCAAAGATATATCTGTGTGTGTATTGTGGATAAATTTGTATATGAACATAACAAGTCTTTTGTATGTTTTTCCATCTTTTTTCCATGTACAGCGTGTATGGTCTTGTGACGACTGGCTAATGCAAATTCGTCTTCATTTACTAATATTTTCTCATCTGTTATGTATTTTATATTTGTTCCTGTTTTCATGGATTTTGTGCACTTTAATGTTGTATATTATTTAATGCATTTTCTTGCATTCGTGCTGCTATTAATCTCTTCATCGTGCTCACCTGCTCATTTTCATTCCCGTAATTCATGCATCTCCTTTTAATATATTCTGCTGCAGTAATTGTGGTGTGTTCGGCTGCATAAACTCATTTGCTCCATTCATATTTACATTCTGCTTCTCTTCTCTGTTTGCAGAAAAGACCCTGTGGCCAGGCTTATGATAAAACTCCTGTCTGTAAAATAGAAACTGAAATCACAGCACAGATTGTCATGAAAAACCTTGATACAAACACGAATAACACAGTCTGATGAACTGTGGGATGCTCAATGGTGCTGTAAAGCTGACAGCATGGAAACCCAATAGTCCTTTCCTGCCTGACTGACTCTCAAGCCAAATGTTAAGCTACTTAAGCTTGCACTTCTGTGTGTCTCTTAAATCAAGGATGCCAAATGGTGCAATGAAATCACAAGCATATAAATCTCACTTTTTTCCTGTCCTGTCTGGTAGTCCAGTGTGCTTTCTGAAACACCTTTAGGTTCAGTGTTCAGTCAGTTCAGTTATAATGGGGATGTCAAATGGTATACTGAAAACAGTAGATAAATCAGGGATGTCAAATGGTGGAGCAAAATCACAAACATATAAACCCCATCTGCTTCCAATCCCTTGTTATTAGGTAAGACAGTAGGCTTCATCAAACTGTTTTTGCCCTATTTGCAGCCAGTTCAGTTACACTGAGGATGCTAAATGGTGCACTGAAAACCATGGATTTTTTAAATAAAGAATATCAACTGGTGTAGCAAAGTCTCTAACATAGAAACACAGTCTACCACTTCTTGCTGATTGTCTCTCAGGCTTTAGGAAACAGATTTAGTTTCTATTTACATACGTTGTGTAAATCATGGATGCTAAATGGTGCAATGAAATAACAGAGATATAAATCCCACCTTTGCTGTCTGGAAGTCCAATATGCTTTCTGAGACACCTATAGATCCAGTGTTCAACCAGTTCCATGATATTACCCATGTCAAATGTTGCATAGAAAACCGCAGGTTAATGAGGGATGCCAAATGGTGGAGCAAAATCAGAAATATATAAATCCCACCTTCATCCTATCCTGTGTTGTCAGGTATGTCAGGCAATACGTTTTGTCAAACATTTTCTTGCCATATTTGCAAGCAGTTCTGTTACACTGGGGATGCTAAATGGTGCACTGAAACCACAGATTTCTTAAATAGGGGATAACAAATGGTATAGCAAAGTCACCAACATTTAAACATAGTCTGCCGCTTCTTGCTGATTGTCTTTCAGACTTTAGAAAACAGATTTAGTTTGTGTTTACATACATTATGTAAATCAGGGATGCTGAATGGTGCAGTGGAGTCAGCTGCTCCCAAACATGCCTCACCTCTCGTCCCAGGTTTTCTTCTGAGCCGGTGCGTTCAGTCAGGCAGCTTGAGCTCTCACTGCTGTACATTTAGAGAGGGATTCCAAATGGCGCATTGAAAGCAGCTGTTACTCCGGGTTGTCTTCCAGGCCGATGTGTTTCGTCAAGCAGCTGGAGATTCCTCAGTACGGCTACAAGAACAACGTTCCCACCAGCACGCCGCGCTCCAACCTGGCCAAGGAGCTGGAGAAATACTCCAAGACCAGCTACGAGTACGGCGGCTACGACGGCCAGCACGGCGTCTACGGCAAGAGAGGCCCGGCCACCAAGTCGCACCACACACGGGACACCTCCCCGAAGGGATACGACGGTATGCAAAAGAAGCACACACCTCAAAACAGATTTACCACAGCAGTTCCTGGTTGTGTAAACTCGTTAACCTTTTACCTCGATCTAATTTTAAACCTGATCTTAACTTTTAAATCTGCAGTCATTGAATCCCGTCGGGGCACCAGGGTCATTTTTAGCTTCAAGATTTCAATTTAGCTTATTTTATTTGTTTATTTGATAGGGACAGAGCACATTAATGAACACCATTTTAAAAACATAAGATGTAAAAATGCCTAAGTTAGCAAGAATGCTAATTTATATCCATCGTCCCTAGGCACGTCACAAAAACCACAAGCAATCTAAGTAACAATATACAAATACAGATCTACAGCTACACAAACAGGATTTCAGATTTCAGTTTAAGTTTAGTCTTAGTTTTCAAGATACATTTACAGTTTTAGTTTTTATTTTCTGAAAAGGACTAGTTGTTGTTTATGGTTCATTTTATTTCAGTTTTAGTTTTTTACTGTAAGTATATTGTATTTATAAGTATATTTTATATGTGTTTACTTAGTAATATACTCTTGTTTAGCCATTTTTTTCTAGGAATGAAAATGTTTCTTTACCAACCCATTTAGTTTTCGTGATACGTTATGTCTGTGGCATTAACGCTGCGCTGCACATGAAGCTGCCGTGTTCATTTGGTTTGACTGATGCTGCGTTCACGTCACCTGGGAGGAAGCAGAGCAGAGCAGGATGACGTTGATGTTTTTAACTCGCTGGAACGGCCACATCAGGAGTTACGTACATTTGTGAGATGCAGAAACAAACCCCATGTTTCATAAATAGAGTAGAATGGATCACTTTCATTCTGGTGACCTCGGGCTGCTGGAACCGGGGGAGTCGCTGCCACGTTTGCGCCCCGTCTTGACACACCGATTCAATTTATGTCACCAAGTGGGAGAAATCAGAGCTTACAGAGAGTTCCCACGTGTCCTACTTACAGTTATCACCGATATGCACATTTTCCCCCAGTCAGCAGGTTGTATTTATGGTAAATCCGACATGACATGAACGCAGCATCATGCGAGCGTGAACGTCACATTTTGTTGTTCAGGTGTTTTCACAATCGCAAAACTTCATCAGCGAATCAAAGTTGCATGAACATTCCTGTTGTGATAGTCCAGTCGACACTAATCGATAACTAAAGCGGCTGATTTTCCCGGCAGCGTGTTAGATCCTGCAGCAGAGTACAAACAGGTAGCCTGCAGCAGTGTGGATGCATTTGGTGATCATGTTGTCAGCCACTGTGAAGCGTTTCACTTCTTTTTTTTTTTTTCCATCTTCGTGGGAACATTTGGTTCACACAAGGATAAAAGCGTGAGAACACACACGCACACACACACACACACACACACACACACACCACATACAGCGTGTTCTCTTTGTCATAGCGCTGAGAACACCCATGTTCCCTGCCTCTCCACATGGCTGGAGTGAAAGCAGAGGAATCAGAGTTATGGAAATGCCATGCTAATCGCCGGCCTCCTCTGTGGCAGGAGGATGGAGAGAGGAGGAGGAGAGAGGGAGAGGAGGGAGGGGTGCAGATGGAGGGATTGTGAAACAGGAGAGAGATAATGGAGGCGAGCCCTCTTCCTTTGGCTGGGAGCCATTAACGAGGCGCAGGGAGGTTTTTCAGGCGAGGAGCGACGCTTTTAGAGGAGCTCTCTGCTCCTTCCATCGCTCCGTCAGCACCGGCCCAGCCTGCTGAGCCTCTCTCTCTCTCTCTCTCTCTGTGGTGCACCTCTCTCCCTCTCTCTCTCTCTCTCTCTCTCTCTGTTGCACAAACTCTACCACTCTTCTCTCTCTCTCTTTGTCCCCTCATCTCTGTCTGTCTCACTTGGTCTCTCTCTCTCTCTACCTAACTCATCCTCCTAGTTTCTCTCTATTTTATTCTCTTTCCATCCTCGCCTGTTTCTCTTTCTTTTTTGCTTTTCCCTTCTCTTTCACTCTCTCTTTCATTCTCTCTCTCTCATCTCTCCTGTCTCTTTCTTTCACTTTGTCTTTTTCTTTCATTTTTCCTCCCAGCTCTCTCTTTGTCTTTGTCTGCCTCGATTAATCATTCTCTCTCACTCTCTCTCTCTCTTTCTCTCTCACTCGCTCTGTGCGTGCGTGTGTGTGTGTGTGTGCCTGCCTGTTTATCTTTAACACATTTTTGAATTCAACAAACTTCTTTTTTCCATAATTTTAGATATTCTCCTGCAACAATCTGTCGTCCATCTGCTGTACAGTGTGGCCGCATGCCAAAATCATTCCGACCACTCAACCACACGTGCATGTATGTGTGTGTATGATTCTGCGTGTGCACGTGTGTGTGTGTGTGTGTGTGTGTGTGTGTGTGTGCACGATGCCTCCCCGCAGCTAAGCGCTACTGCAAGACGTCGAGCCCGGCCAGCAGCACGACCAGCAGCTACGCCCCCAGCAGCAGCAGCAGCAGCAGCAGTCTGGGCTGTGGAGGAGGAGGGGGAGGGGGAGGTGGGGGAGCGGGAGGGGGAGGGGGAGGAGGAGGCGGAGGGGGAGGAAGCAGCGCCAGCAGCACCTGCAGTAAGAGCAGCTTCGACTACACCCACGACATGGAGGCGGCCCACATGGCGGCCACGGCCATCCTGAACCTGTCGACGCGCTGCCGCGAGCTGCCTCACACCCTGGGAGGCAAACCGCAGGACCTGCTGAGCCAGGTAGCCGAGCGGGACGCCACCGCCACCTGGGCGTCAGCAGCCCACCGCCACCTACCCACCACCTCAACACCACACTCAGAGTCTAAACACACACCAAAAAATCTCCACGTCATTCAGGCTCATATTTGGTGTTCAAATCTTGTTTTTCTTCAGACAAAATCAGCCGGTGGGATGAGATAATCCCACCTGTCTGCTGTGCAGTTTCACTTGTTTCAGTATAAATGTGTTGAAACGAGGCAGAATCGGGCAGATCAGCCACGGGGATCGAGAAAATGACACTGGATTCGAAAAGATTCTGGAAACACGTTGATCAGCGCTGGAGACAAGTGGGATTATCTCATCCCACTGGCAGATTATCGACCTCGCTGGAAGGAAAACAAGATTTGAACTGAAGATGAGACTGAATGACTTGGAGATGTTTTTGTATTAAAGGTCTGGCTGATTTTTCTGATGTAGATTTGAATTAACAGATTCCAGTTTAAAAAAAAAAAAAAAAGTAAAAACAGTGGAGACAAAATTCTGCCTTTCCATCATTTCAAATATTTTGCACTGTATTGTATTAAATGTATTGTGTTGTATTTTTTCTGTTCAGGTGGTAATAAGTAAGATTTTCGTCGCTCATGGCACAAATGGACCAGAATCTGTTAAATTTGATTTGAATTAACAGATTTGATTTGAATTAACAGATTCCAATAAAAAAAAAAAAAAAAAGTAAAAACAGTGGAGACAAAATTCTGCCTTTCCATCATGTCAAATATTTTGCACTGTATTGTATTAAATGTATTGTGTTGTATTTTTTCTGTTCAGGTGGTAATAAGTAAGATTTTCGTCCCTCATGGCACAAATTGACCAGAATCTGTTAAATTTGATTTGAATTAACAGATTTGATTTGAATTAACAGATTCCAATAAAAAAAAAAAAAAAAAGTAAAAACAGTGGAGACAAAATTCTGCCTTTCCATCATGTCAAATATTTTGCACTGTATTGTATTAAATGTATTGTGTTGTATTTTTTCTGTTCAGGTGGTAATAAGTAAGATTTTCGTCCCTCATGGCACAAATTGACCAGAATCTGTTAAATAACAGTTTCTGGTCAATTTGTGCCATGAGCAAAAATAAATATTTTCTTCTTCCTCACACCCACATCATCGTCCCTGATAGATCCTCTCCTCTCTGTGTCCGTCAGAGCCCGGTCGGGGAGCTGGAGGACAGCGGGGCGGTGGACCTGGCGGGGCAGCCCGGCGGTCCGGAGGGCAGCGGGACAGTGCTGACGCCCCTGCAGCCCATGTCGCCGCAGCGCCAGGCTCTGCTCAGCAGCCGCTGCTACCAGCTGAGCGACACCGACTGCTGGGATCTGCCCGTCGACTACACCAAGATCAAACGGCTGGGAGACGAGCCCGACCACAAAGAGGTAAGAGGAAGCTCCGCCCCCGCCGAGATCACCTCTGCACACACACCACAGGAGTCTGCACACGCACTTCACCTTTAGCATGCAGGAGTCTGCACACGCACTTCACCTTTAGCATGCAGGAGTCTGCACACACACTTCACCTTTAACATGCAGGAGTCTGCACACACACTTTACCTTTAACAGCAGTCTGCACACACCACAGGAGTCTGCAGTTTTTTTTAAAGTACAGAGTTTACAAGTTACAGTTGTCAGAATTACAAAAAGTTTACAGATATTCCAATTTAGAACTTACAATAAGAAACTGAACTTAAAACTAAACTACAGTTTACAGTTTACATTATTTACAATTTAGCAGTTTACTGTTTTACAGTGGTCAAAAGTTACAATTTAAAAAGTTTACAGTTTGCAGATATTACAATTTAGAGTCTACAGTTTACAAAATGTACCGTTAGAATTTACAATTTACAGAGTTTACAGGAGTTCACATTTTTCAGAAATTACCGTTTACACACTTTACACACTGTCAATATTTACAGTTTACAGGGTTTAAGGTGGGGTTTGTCACACTTCACATTCTAAAAAGTTTACAGATATTACAGTTCAGAATTTACAGTTTGAAACTAAATTGGAAACTTGAGACTAAACTACAGTTTACATAATTTACATTTTACAGAGTGTGCAGTTTACAATTGTTAGCATTTATACTTCACAGAGTTTACAGTTTATAGTTGTCACAATTTATATATTTTAAATTTTTTTTTATATTTTTAAAATTTTCTACATAGAAAGTTTTCAATGTAGATTTTACAGTTTACAAAATTTACAGTTAGAATTTACTGTTTTCAGAGTTTACAGCTGTTGCACTTTACATTTTAAAAGGTTTACATATATAACAGTATAGAATTTACAGTTTGAAACTAAACTAGAGTTTACAGATGGTACAGGGTTTAAAGTTGCAGTTTACAGTTGTCACACTTTACATTTCAAAAAGTTTACAAACATCACATTATTTAGAGTAGACAGTTGTCAGTGTACAGTTTACAGAGTTTACATTTAACAGAAACACCGCAGTGTGAAGCAGATTATTGACAGTTTACACTCATCAGATGTTCATGCCTACACAACATTTACAGTTTACACTTTACACTTTACAGGTGGCCTTTCAGAGCACGGCAGCAGTGTGGAGAGAGACAGTTTGTATTTGGCAGTTTACAGCAGCCTGCAGGCCGCTGGGCTGTAATTCTATTGGTTCCCTGTCGTTTGTTTACTGACGTGATTATGCACACAATGCCACTGTTGCCAATAGTGTGAATAGTCTGATTAATCCATTGTCACATGAATGCATAAACCGACAACTCTGCATAATAATTCTGTTTATATGAATGAGGCGCTTATTTCCATTATCCAGAGAGAGCTTCGACTAAAAACAACAGCTTGTTTCCTGTCCCGTCAAAATCACATTTGAAAAAAACAAAATCATAGACATGATTTTGCACCAAATGTTGTTTGTCACAGCCACAGCTCTTTCTCTACTGCAGTTAGAAAATGTAATGCTTCAGGTGCTGCTATGGAAACACCTGATGGAAAAGAGGGAGGGGATACAGATTTGGCTTTGGTGGGATGTGTTCAGTGAAATGAAGAGCACAGAGAGGAAGCTGTGATCTGCTGCGTCCACTGGTTCTCCACGTCACCGTCTCTGATCAGCTGCACTGTACGGACACAAGTCCCGGTCCACCTGCAGGAGCTTCTCTGACCTCCATCCTGAATCCAGAGGCATCAATATGGAGTTGGTCCTTTGCAGCAGAACAGCTTCCACTCCTCTGGGAGGCTTTCTGCCAGATGTTGGAGTGTCTGTGGGAGTTTCTGCCCGTTCATCCAGAAGAGCCTTTGTGAGCTCAGACACTGATGTTGGACCAGGCAGGGAACGTTCTCCTGGCGTTCCCCAAACCCAGGCTCGTCCATCAGGCCGCCACATAGAGGAGCCTGATTGGTCGCTCCACAGAACACGCAAATTCACTGGATTTCTTTCTGATGAGTGAATCAGCTGTTTCCACGTTCCGCGTCAACCCGTGCGTTCATTTAGATCGGCGTAGCTGCCAACTCTGAGTCTCTGACGGCACGCCTCCTGCTGGCTGTGTGGGTTTACTGCGCCGCAGGCAGGAGTGGCTGACATGTTGGTAATAACGGGCGGCGTGCTGCGTGGAAATGTGTGGCTGGCTGATGGATTTAGATAAACAGATTTTTTAGAAACAGTTTTGACTCTTTGCCAACCAAAGGCACGAAAATAGACGTGGTCTGCGTAGGTGGAGGTGTGAGCTTAAATTTTTAAACCAAACTTGAGACTGTGACTGCACCCTGTTTGTACTGACACCACACACACACACACACACACACACACACACACACACACACACACACGTTTGGCAGCAGTGAAGTCTTCAGGAGCCACAGACTAACTGAAGGAGCTGAGTTGGGACGAATCCCCGCCCTGACAGGTTCGCTGCTCGCTGGCGGGGAATCGCAGCTTCTGACTCGTCCTCGCACCTCGCTCCACCAAACGAGGCGTCTTCGTTAAGAGCAGCGGCGAACTGAAGGCCGACGCTCCGCTCACACACTTCACACACACCCTCCACATGTTCTGGCCCCTGAGGTTCGTCTCAAAGCCCCACGCTCACATTCTCAACCTCCTTCACAAAGCCACACGCCCCCATGAAGTCTCTCTGCTCCGTTCATCTCCAATATAACCAAGAGATTTTTTTTGTAAGCATTTAAACAGAAGAAATCTGACATCAATACACCATCACCGATCTGATGTTTCAATGATGATTTTAATAATTATAAATATATTTTTGTTGTAATTTTTAAAGAATATTTTTGCTCATTTTAAGTTAAATATTTTTATTTTATTTTATTGTATTTATTCAGTTAGTTAGTTTTGGAAATTTCAAGTAATTTTTTGTATTTTCCTAATTCTTTACTAATGTTCCAGTAACTTTTTGCTAATTTGCTAACCACCTTCTCCCCCAGCAAATTCACCAGATTCACCTGGATGTTTATTTTATTTTATTTCATTTTATTTTGTCAACAGTTTCTGGTGATTTTCTCTTTTATCAAATTATTTATTAATGTTCCAGTAATTAAATTTTTTTTATTATTTTTTTTTTTTTTTCTAATTTGCTAAGCACCTTTTCCTGGCAAATTCAGCAGTTTTCTCTCAGAAATGGGAAAAAGGCGAGGAGTAAATTAGCAGAAATGCGACACAAAATCAACAACAAATCAACAGAAAGTCATAGAAAATTATCAGCAGAATATTTTTAATAATTACGTTACATGCAGCGTGTTGGCACAAGCATTTAAACCTCATTTTGCTGAGAAACCCCCCGTCAGAGTATTTAATATGGACTGGTTGGTGGTGTTGAGCTGGGGGTCTGAGCAGAGCTGAGGAGCCTCTGCAGCGTCAAGCTCTGCTCTGTATTCTGGGCCATCACACATTATACCAGATTATTTAATCTGAGGTATGACGGAGGAGGCGAGGCTCACAGGCGGTGTGCAGCGGCGTTTAGGGTCCTGAACAGCGATCAGGCAGCAGGAGGCTCATCCCAGTTAGACGTGAGAGGAGGGAGGCGGGCTGTGTGTGGCAGGCGGAGGGCGCGGCCTGGTGGCCAGCGGCGGTACTGCAGCTCAGACGGCGCCGGCGCTCTGGGAGTGAACCAGGAGCTGCAGGGCTCTGAGAAGCTGAATTACATAACAAACACAGAAGTAAAACATGATAGATCACCTCTGCTCTGTAAATCTTCACAGATCTGATCGCGCACAGAGCCGACCATGCAGGAAATTGGTCCATTGGTCCAAAAAGGAAAAATAAAGAAGTAAAATCAAGTATTAAAATAAGAGATTTTAATAAAATTTTAACATGTATAAATATATACATGTTAAATGTATACATAATTTTTTAATATTTTTATTGTATTTTTTTGCAATTAGGAGGACATGAATAAAAAAAGCACAAATGAACCCATTAACTGATTAAAACCCAGTAAGAGGATGTAAGAGATGAATTAAGATTGGACTTGACAAAAAAAGAAGGGCAAGCTCAGACTGAACTGAAAGCAAGAGAGAAAAACAAACAGTGGCTCTTTAAATTTGATGTAGATGTGAACGTGTATGGCAGCAGGCCCGGCTCTACCGGGTGGCCCGGGCCGGCAGCTGCCACCTGAAAACAGGCTGTGCCACCCCGTTTTGGTGTTTTGCTGTAGTTTATTTCTGTCGGGTGTGTGAGGAGTGTGTGTGTGCTGCTGTGGAGGCAGGGCTCAGAGCAGGTAGTGACGTGCTGTAGTCTTCCTATTTCTCGTCCCTGCACCAGAGCGACGAGCTGGACCCCTTCCAGGACCTGCTGGAGGAGCAGCGCTACCCGGCCGAGGTCACCATGCCCAGCCCCAAACACAAGTACCCGTCCTGCAAGGAGAGCAAGAAGGAGCTCATCACGTACGACACACACACACACACACACACACACCAGTAAACTCACCAGAGGGCTCATGGCTGTAACCACAAACTGCAAAACTGCAAACTTGTAAGTTCTAGCAGAGATGCTGAGGTTTCTAAAGATCCCAACATGAGCTGCTGAGTTCCAGGGAAATGTGTCTAAAATGATGCACCAGACATGTAGATCTCTTCTATCTGATGTGATTCTGCAGCCAGAAAACAACAGCATATTGGCTTTGAATATTTCCCTCATGTCAGAGAGATGGAGCCTCAGTGAAGCTGCAGACATGTTTTTTTCTTTTTCTCTTATATTCTTTGCATGGAGCTACTCACTTTATTTTGTTATTTGCAGAAGGCGGATTACATCATAAATATTACAAATGAAAAGCAAAATGATAAATCACTAAATCTGCAGTTTGATTGGATGTGAAACTGGAAAACTTCAGAAAACCTTCTCCATTTGTCAACTATGTTGTACTTGGTTTGTTTAGCTTCACAGTGACCAATCACAAGCCAACGTGTCACTGAAAGTCACATGACTCAGCAGCAGCAGCATGTTGATTGGCCAGAGTTTTGGCTAAGCTGTCTCTTCTTCTGTGGTGTTCAGACCCGTTAAAAACACATGAAGAAGACAGATGAATATGAGTCATCAGGCTACACTTCACTGTTGTCTCCTTCTACCCATAATCCCTTGTGTTTAGGTTTTGAAGCTACCTAAGGGGAATTTTAAGGGAAAATCAGAGTCTTAAGGGTTAATGGGTTCACGATATGAGCAAAAAGAGACTGGAAAACTTTGGAAAACTTTGGAAAATTTTGGAAAACTTTGTGAAACTTGTGCTTCCTGTCCTGCAGGCTGTCCAGCTGCCAGCTCGCCGACAAGAACATCCGCGGGATGATGAGCAGCAACTCACAAGACCTCAAGTAAACAGCCACTGCTTTTATTTTCTCCTCACAAACCAACCGGACCAGCAGGGCCGGCACAAGCCTCTATGGGGCCCGGGGCCGAATTTAATTTAGGGCCCCACATCAACACTGCTGTCAGTGCCTGATCATTCACACACCGACTGTACATCTCACACACCTTTTATCAAGGTCATTAGTTGTTCACATCAAACCAGTTTCAGCCAGGCAGGTTTTTACCTTTTTAAAAACTTCATTTCTCCTGTAATATTCAAAGTGATGCAGCACCAAGTGGCCGAATGAAAAGTAGAAAGATAAACCAGCACACAGTGCATTTATTGCAAACATGTTAACCACTTTAGTTGCTTTTGATTAAAAAAAAAAAAAATGCAACATGCAAAAGTGCAGGCTTCAGGAGGGGGGTCAAAGGTCAACAGTAGGAGCCAAATAGAAGAGGTGAACAGCATCTGAACGCTCGGAACCTGAAGATTAATTTGAGATGCAGCTCAGCTCAGTGGGTCAAGTTATTCTAGTCATAAATCTGTAATAAACATTGTTCATAAAGCAAATTTCAAAACACTGAAGCGTTGCCCAAAGTGCTGCACACTGTCACACTGAGAAAACATGAGACACAAATAAAAACACGTTAGTCCATTCAGATTAAAGCAAGAAAACCAGAACAAAATGAAACAAGTTCAAAACAAATTTAGCCATAAAAACTCAGGTTACAAGCAAAATCAGTGATACACTCAAATTCGATTTAGGCCTTTAGAGCAGATTAATAAAAGTTATTAAACACTGAATACAGTGATATAATAAAAAATTGTATCTAAATCGTATCTCACCCAGGATAAATATTGATCTCTTTGTGTCAATAAAATAATTAACGGTCACCTCTCAACAGAAGTGAAGATCTTCTTTACCAAATGTGAGACCCAAATTCAAAACTTGTTCTGTTTTTCGTTGGAAAGTCAGTTTGTCTGCGGCAGAAAAAACAACGAGCAAATCATAAAAAGTGAGCTGCAGGATTTTAACACATCAGGAACATATTGCTACCAAAACAGCCCGACACAACATATGTTGTTATTCACAAATATGTGTTGAAAACAGCAACTGTTTTTTTTTTCTTTAATGGTAAGGTGTTTGCAATGATTCATCTCGTGAAGACGCTCCAAATATTGTTTCATGTGCCAGAATCACAAGACATGATATTTGTGTTTTGGAAATTTAAAAAAAAAATGGAATAGAGCAGAGAGAGACAGTAAACACACAGATCAAGTAAAACTGGTATTTTTATCACAATATTCAATTATTCCATCTTTTGAACAAAAGGCATCACCTGTCTTGACAAAATAACCTTACAGTACGTTTTCAAGTTTAATAAGGAAGCTAAATATGAACAACAAAGTTTTCCATGTAAACAAAATGGATTTGCTCACACAGACACACATGGTGTTGTTAGTCAGTGTCTGTGTTATATTTATGAACGACAAAGAAAATTATCATTATTAATGTTTACAGTGACGCCCCCAGACAGCGGGACCACAACAAATTCATTACAATCACAATTATTATTACTGTATAACCAAGTGAAATTATAAGAAAGAAAAAGGAAAAAATAAAACAATGTGCATTATTTGTTTTTTGTTTTGTTTTGTTTTTTCGTCCTTCAGGTGTCCGACGCCCGGCTGCGACGGCTCTGGACACATCACAGGAAACTACGCCTCCCACAGGAGGTAACCACACTGCACACACACACACACACACACACACACACACACTGAGCAGCAGCCAGCAGACAAAACGCTGCAGGTTGGTTCAGGTTAGCTTCAGGTTCTGGTTGAAGTCAAACTCCCAGCAGAAAACTTGGGAGCTGAAGGCGGCGGGGGGGGAGTTGGCGGGGAGTTGACGGTAACACCACGTCCCGCTGCTGCATTCACGTCCTCATCAGATTCACGGGACGATTTGGAAGCTCACACTCGTGGGTTCACAAAGTTACATGTAAAAAAAAAAAATAGTTGCATTCATGAGCTTCAGAACAAAACAGACACTTAGTTGTTATTTGCTTGTTGAAGGAGAACTGTGTGTTTTGGGCCTTTTCCCGACTTCCCCAGACTGAGACCAGATGTTGGACACCATCTTCACCTCTGGCTCAGTTCCTATGGGTAGCATTTCCTGTTAGCTTAGCATAAAGACTTGAAGTCTATGGGAGTCGTTAGCCTGGCTCAGTCAAAGTGAAAAACTAAACCTTCCAAGAGCGGGTTCTTCTTCCAGTCGACCCTCGTCTCAAGACTCCTTTATATCCCACAAATCATTCTGTGAAATCTGGAAAAGGGTTTATTTTCTTCAGCGTGCTCAGGAGCACAGCTGTGTGTGTGTGTGTGTGTGTGTGTGTGTGTGTGTGTGTGTGTGTGTGTGTGTGTGTGTGTGTGTGTGTGTGTGTGTTAAACAGCGGTTTGTCTCTGCTGCAGTCTGTCCGGCTGTCCTCGAGCCAAGAAGAGCGGCATCAAGATCCTGCACAGCAAAGAGGACAAGGAGGACCAGGAGCCAATCAGGTGAGGCTCCCATCATGCTTTGCACACTTTGAGGTGGGACGGTGCCACCACAAGACCCAGTATTTATACTTTTTTACACATTTTTGTCATAAAATACATTGTTCCACTGATCCAAAGAAACTTAATTGGAGCTGATATTTCACACTGCAAAAAGTCAAATCTTACCAAGATTATTTGTCTTATTTCAAGTCAAAATGTCTTATTTCTAGTCAAAATATCTCATTACACTTAAAATAAGACATGATCACCTCAGAAATAACTTGTCTTTAGACAATTTTCACCTGTTTCAAGTGAAAATCTACTTGAAACAAGTGAACAAGCAAATTTTTACTTGTTCACTTGTGTCACAAGTAAAAATTTGCTTGTTCACTTGGCAGAATATGTTTCTTGTTTCTAGCTAATTTTCACTTGTTTCAAGTAAATTTTCACTTGAAACAAGTGAAAATTGTCCAAAGACAAGTTATTTCTGGGCTGATCATGTCTTATTTTAAGTGTAATGAGATATTTTGACTAGAAATAAGACATTTTTACTTGAAATAAGACAAATACTCTTGGTAAGATTTTGACTTTTTGCAGTGCATTATTATTGTTGTTGTTGTTTTAGTTATTTGTAACTGGATTAAAAATCAGTTTTGCAAACATAACCTGTTTGTTCAGAGGACACATTTGGCACGTCCAGCTCCCTACAGCGTCACGTCGGTCTTGAGAAAGAGGATCCGTCACACTGCTGACACTTCAGTCCCTGCACCTCCGTCACGAGTATTTAGTACTGATTTAGTATTTTAAAATACTCTGGACTGACTTGATGCCGGGCAGGAGCAGTGTGCAGAGTCTTCCTCTCTCAAGGCAAACATACAAAGTAAAAAAATGTAATTCATTAAATCAAAATCATAAAGAACTTAGTAAATTCACCTCCGACCTCTGGATTGGATATATAAGGACTCAAGGTCAAGGTCAAGGTCAAGGTAGTCTTTATTGTCCTCGGGGGGCAATTGGTTGTACAGCCAGCAGTAAAATAAGACACCACGTACAGACAGACACAACAATACATTTGTACATAAATAAGTAGTAAATAATAAGTGCAGTAAAGAACCCTAAGAACATTAAAATCACTCAATCATTCAAAACATACAAATCAAGATCAAGGTTGTTTGAAATAGACAAGATGATTCTCATCTTCATGGCTCAAATCTTATTTTTCTTCAAACAAGGTAAAAAAAAAAAAATCTGTCAGCTGATTGGGCTAATCCCACCTGTTTCCAAATCTAACCAACTTGTCAAAGATGAGAATATTCTTCAAACAAAGAGTAAACCGGATTGGAAACGTGGGATTATCTCATTCTCATTTGCAGACTTCCTATAAGATTAAGATTTTTTTTTTACGAGCATAAGGAAGGGAAACTGTGCAGACGCTCATTTGCTGCTGACGGACGAGCGGCGGACGTGCGGTGGATGTATGGTGACCTTTCTAACTTTATGAGGGAGGGGAGGCGCCGGTCAGTCCTCCTCCTCACCTCCCGCTCCCAGCAGGCGAAGTCAGGGAAAGGTTACCACCGTTGCGCGGCTGACATTTGTCGAGGCGGCGCGCTAACGTTAAGCCAACACGACCTTGTGAATAATCTAAAGTTCAGCGGCGGCGTCGGCCCGGGCCCAGCTGTTGCTGCCACCTCTGCTCCTGTGCGCTTCGCCGACTCCATCTACCATCATCATTAACATTGCAATCATAATTAAGTTTAACCTGCGCGGCGCCGGGGGAGCAGCCGGCATACGCTCGCCTCATTCTAATCAGCCCAAATGTCAGTGTGAAGGGCGTCGGGAGGCACAGGAGGCTCTATCTGCACCGCCGCCGCTTATCCTGCTCATCATCATCAGCAGACCGCCGTGGCCTCTGGGCCAAGGGGCGGGGGGGCGGGGGGGCAGCCAGTCGTAACCCCTCCGACTCCCCCCGCCGCCCCCCGCCTCTCAAGGTGTCCCACAAGGCCGCGGGTTCACCTCTGAGTCTCTGCTCACGGATGGCTGTCCACATCTGCCGCAGGGTTCAGCCACATTCTCATAACGCTCATGTGAAGTTGGCAAAAACACAAACAGCATCAGCAGACGCCCCGGAGGTTTTTGTCTCCACAAGGTTTCAGGGAGTTTGGACCGAGCCGAGGCGTCCGGGTTTCGGCGTGTTGTCGTTTTAGGGGTTCGCATTTTGATTTACCGTTGTGTCCAAAATCTCTTCCGTCAGAGAGGAACACCGGAGAACTGACGGTTAGTTCAGAGGTTCATTGGAGCTCTGCAGGGGGAACGTGAGATTTCTTAAAAAATATCAGTCATGCATCATTCCTAAAATAATAAGACTCAAACGGGCGGCACGGTGGTGCAGTGGTTAGCACTGTCGCCTCGCAGTGAGAAGGTCCTGGGTTTGATTCCCACCCAAGGTCCTTTCTGTGTGGAGTTTGCATGTTCTCCCCGTGTCTGCGTGGGTTTCCTCCCACCGTCCAAAGACATGCAGGTGAATTGGAGAAGCTAAATTGCCCCTAGGTATGACTGTGTGTGTGAATGAGCGCTGGGATTGGCTCCAGCAACCCCCCCGCGACCCTAGTGAGGATAAGCGGTTTAGAAGATGAATGAATGAATGAATAAGACTCAAAGACACGGCAGGCAACGCAAATGGCGCAAATTTCTGCAGCGTGAAACGTGCGAACATGTGAAACTCATGTCATACGTGTATTTGCGCCGTATGAATCCGTATGAATCGGCGTCTGAGAATTTCATTGATACAGCAAACTGACACGATCTGAACACTAGATCAATCAGACTGATCAGAGAAATCAAATGATCAGAGTCTGAATTTAAAGGTGTATTCCACAGAGTTAAGGCGACTCCATCAGCTCCTCACAGCCGTTTTCCCAACAGCTCCATTCCTCCAGTACAGCCGTATGACATCACCTCCTCCTCCTCTTCCTCCTCCTCGTCTTCCTCTTCCTCCTCTCTTCCTCTTCCTCCTCCTCCTCCTCGTCTTCCTCTTCCCCCTCCTCCTCCTCATCTTCCTCTTCCTCTTGCTATTCCTCCTCCTCCTCCTCTTCCTCTTCCTCATCTTCCTCCTCCTCTTCCTCCTCCTCCTCCTCTTCCTGTTCCTCCTCCTCCTCCTCCTCCTCCTCCTTCTCATCTTCCTCCTCCTCTTCCTCTTCCTCCTCCTCCTCCTCCTCATCTTCCTCCTCCTCTTCCTCTTCCTCCTCCTCCTCCTCATCTTCCTCTTCCTCCTCCTCCTCTTCCTCGTCTTCCTCTTTCTCTTCCTCCTCCTCCTCCTCATCTTCCTCTTCCTCCTCGTCTTCCTCTTCCCCCTCCTCCTCATCTTCCTCTTCCTCTTCCTCCTCCTCCTCCTCTTCCTCATCTTCCTCCTCCTCATCTTCCTCCTCCTCTTCCTCTTCCTCCTCCTCCTCCTCCTCCTCATCTTCCTCCTCCTCTTCCCCCTCCTCCTCCTCATCTTCCTCTTCCTCTTCCTCCTCCTCCTCCTCTTCCTCATCTTCCTCCTCCTCATCTTCCTCCTCCTCTTCCTCTTCCTCCTCCTCCTCCTCCTCCTCCTCATCTTCCTCCTCCTCTTCCTCCTCCTCTTCCTCCTCCTCCTCCTCTTCCTCTTCCTCCTCCTCCTCCTCCTCCTCCTCCTCCTCCTCTTCCTCTTCCTCCTCGTCTTCCTCTTCCTCTTCCTCCTCCTCCTCCTCTTCCTCCCCCTCCTCCTCTCCCTCTTCCTCGCAGGTGTCCGGTCCCGGGCTGTGACGGACAGGGTCATGTGACGGGGAAGTACGCGTCGCACCGCAGTGCGTCCGGCTGCCCGCTGGCGGCCAAGCGGCAGAAGGACGGCTACGTCAACGGCTCGCAGTTCGTCTGGAAGTCGGGGAAGACGGACGGCATGACGTGTCCGACGCCGGGCTGCGACGGATCAGGACACGTCAGCGGCAGCTTCCTGACGCACCGCAGGTGGGCGGGGCTTCCTGCTACACCGCCACAAATGCAGAGGGAGTCATTTCAGATCTTACAGAGTCATAAAATCTTATTTTCCTGTCAATAAATGACCGAACAAGCAGAGATAATTCCTGTTTTTCACAAGCAAAGTATCACTGGCTTTCACAGGATCTCAGTTTGGGAGATAAACTTTTATTTTGACAGGTGGATGAGAGAGGATGTTTACAGATTTGTGAAGGTTTTATTGGTTGAAATTTTAATTTACAGCCTCTAGAGCAGGATGATGTCACTGTTTGACAGGAAGTGGAGATCATGTGAGGTCACATCATGGGGACTTAAGGTTTTCAGTTTGCATTTTGTGTGACTGAACCACAGACAAGGCTATGGAGTGTGTTTTCTCACTGTGTGTGTGTGTGTGTGTGTGTGTGTGTGGCTCCAGTCTCTCCGGGTGTCCTCGTGCCACCTCGGCCATGAAGAAGGCGAGGATGAGCGGCGTGGAGATGCTGACAATCAAGCAAAGAGCGAGCAAAGGTACAAGCGTGAAAAAGTCTGAAAAAGTTTGCAGAAGTGAACAAACAAATTTCTGTCAGAGAACCTTCTGGACCACATGGTTCTTATCGTCAGCCTGACTCACTGATGGTTTAGAACAGAACAGAATAAAAAGCCTTTATCGTTCCTGTACGAACACGGTGAAATGAGCAGCGCTTCATTGGGCTCCAGACGAGCTATTAAAAATGTCAGCTGTGACGTCGTGGCATTTTTCACTGTTTCCTGATGAACATGAAGAACCTTTAGTACCTTAAAGAACCACAGAAAGTGTGTGGAGAACCACCCCCTAAATAAAGAGGTTCTTCAGCTGCTGATGGTTCTCTGGAGAACCACAGAGCGTTTTGAAGAACACTTTAAGAGCCAGTGTTTCTCTGGATCCCCGTGCAGAGACTCGCTTGGTTCTGCCTCGTGATCCTCACTCCTCGGTCTCAAACGGACAGAGGTCGACTTGTGGAGGTGGACATTTTTTACAGTGTGTGTGTGTGTGTGTGTGTGTGTGTGTGTTGTTCTCTATTTGGGTGAAACGTCACCGTGTGTGTGTGTGTGTGTGTGTGTGTGTGTGTGTGTGTGTGTGTGTGTTTTCCCTCCAGGCATCGAAAACGATGAAGAAATCAAGCAGCTCGACGAAGAAATCAAAGATTTGAACGAGTCCAACAATCAAGTGGAATCAGACATGATCAAACTGAGGACACAGGTGAGTTGCGTGTGTGTGTGCGTGTGTGTGCGCGTGTGTGTGCGCGCGCGCCAGTGCAACAAATAGCTAATTCTTGTTTTTTGATTTTTGAAAAATGTTTGTTTTCTGTTTCTGCTCTTAATTTGAACTTTTTTTTTTAAATCTGCAAAATGAAAACTGGCGTCCACCCCGAAAACTGATGTCAGAACTGTTCCCACCTCCAACTAGAGACGCCTGGCTGACCCGTTATCACCAAGAAAATTAAAAAAAAAAAGGCAATGAACAGCTGAGCAAGAAATGACCTGAAGATTTGCAAGAAATTAGGAAAAGATTTCAAGAAAATGACCTGAAATTAAGCAATAAAAAAGACAAACACACACACACACACACACACACACACACACACACAAGAAAATGACCTGGAAAAAAAGAGAAAGAAAAAATTCAATCATTATGTTTATAACTGTTCTAATTATATATTTTGCTGTTATAATTATATATGTAAAATTATTTTACAGGAATTGTTTGTGCAAATTTTCACGTCGTTTTCTTGTTTGTTTTTGGTTGTTGTTTTTTTCTTTTTTTCCATGAATTTTCAGGTCATTTTTTTTCTCATTTTTTTAGTTAATTTCAGGTTATTTGCTTTTCCACACTTTTCAGATTATTTTCCTTTTTCTTTTTTTGTTGCTTAATTTCAGATCATTTTCCCGTTTGTTTTTGTTTTTTGTTTTTCTCAGATTAACTTTTTACTAGTAGCTTGTGAATTTCGGGCCGGTCCTTGCGAGGCGGCTCTTTGCCCAGACTCGTGTGTTTTAAAGCGTTCTGATGAAAGTGCTGAGCGTTCAGCGGGTCAGGAGGAGCCGCTGACGCCGTGTTGATGTTCTGCTCCAGATCACCACCATGGAGACGAACCTCAAGTCCATCGAGGAGGAGAACAAGGTGATCGAGCAGCAGAACGACTCACTGCTGCACGAGCTGGCCAACCTCAGCCAGTCGCTCATCAACAGCTTAGCCAACATCCAGCTGCCGCACATGGTAAGAGCAGAGTCTGCGCCGCCAGCAGGGGGCGTGGCGCCGCCGCACCGCACCGCAGGTTTACAGGCACGCAGGAGAAGAAAGCCGAGGCGAACACAGATCTGCCTCTTTACAGCAGCCAGTCAGTGAAACTCAAAGGTTGTAGTTTGAGGCCACACACACACTGCAAAAGTCCAAATCTTACCAAGATTATTTGTCTTATTTCAAGTAAAAATGTCTTATTTCTAGTCAAAATATCTCATTGCACTTAAAATAAGTCATGATCAGCCCAGAAATTACTTGTCTTTAGACAATTTTCACTTGTTTCAAGTGAAAATCTACTTGAAACAAGTGGGTTAGCTTGAAATTTATTAGCTTGAAACAAGAAACAAATTTTGCCAATGGAACAAGCAAATTTTTACTAGTGACACAAGTGAACAAGTAAAAATTTGCTTGTTTCATTGGCAAAATTTGTTTCTTGTTTTAAGTAAATTTTCACTTGAAACAAGTGAAAATTGTCTAAAGACAAGTTATTTCTGAGCTGAAAATGACTTATTTTAAGTGTAATGAAATATTTTGACTAGAAATAAGACATTTTTACTTGAAATAAGACAAATAATCTTGGTAAGATTTGGACTTTTTGCAGTGCAGACGCAGGTTTTTGGAAATGCACCTTTAACTTACCTGAGATTTAATTCGTCCTCCATCACCAGGTCACACTTACCACCTGAACCAGCCGACGTGTTGCCTTCAGTGGCGTCACGTAAACTCCAGGAAGTTCCCTAGAACAGACAGCAGGCACATCATTTTAATTTATTTCACACTAGAGTTTCACTGAAATAACACCAACGTGACCTGAACCCGAACATAATTTAGGAATTTTTGCCAGGACCCGTCCCAACCCGGCGGGTTCCCACGGGCTCGGGTCGGGTTTCCACACGCCGGTCCAAAGCAAAAGAGTTGAGTTTTCTGTGACTAAAAACAACATTTTCATGTGGACAAAAGGTTGAAACATCCAGAAAAAGTTGCGTTTTCCAAAAAAAAACAAAAAAAAAAAACAACAACTAAAGTCTCTGTGTGGACGTGGCCACAGTCCTATAATAATTCCTGTGGAGGCAGAAATAATCAGATTGGTTGACTTTAAGTGACGAAGACAAGCCAAACGCTCGAACGCTGCAAACACAAACACCAGACAAGCTACACTGTGTTAGCCTCATTAGCGAGTTAGCCTAGCCGACTGTCCAAGTTCAAACTAGCCGGAATGAAGTTCCTGCATCAGGAATTTTATGATCAAAAAATAACAATAATGCTAAAAAAAAAAATCACAGCTGCTTATATTTCATATTATAATCTGACCAGAGTAGCTTCTTTTCCAGTCATGTGTCTCAGTTAGCTAGCTTGTGCTGAGAAAAATGCCCAGTTTTGCTCCGCCCACTGAAATTTAACTCAACCAATCAGATTATTCCTGCCTCCAGAGCAGCTCCGCCCCTGAGAAACGTTCGCAAGACAATAAATAAATCAGTAAATAAAATAAAATACAACCACTTTTGGTCCTAAAGCATAATATAACTTTCATAACCACATTATAATCCCACCAGAATATTCCATAAATAATCCCACTGTTTCCATTACAGTTTGGGAACGAGGATAAATGTGTTAAAACCAGGCAGAATAAATCATATCAGCCACTAGGATTGAAAAAAGACATATGAAGATTCAATTAGTGTTGGAAACAAGTGGGATTATCTCGTCCCTCTGGCAGATTATTTGACCTCGGTTGAAGAAAAATAAGATTTGAATGACTTTTTTTTTTGCACTGTAGGTTCTGCCTCCATGTCTGTTGTTATGAACTGATGTATTTTGTCCATGTTTGATGTGTTGCTGCTTTATTTTCAACCAAATGAAGAGTTGAAGTGAACTGAACTGAGACTAGCTCGCGCTGCTCTGCTGCTAGGTGTTTGTAATCCCGTGCAGATTAACTGGGTAGCCACACGCAGGTTTCCTCATCTGCTTCTTTCTGTTTGCCACCTGTTTTTTCCCAGCAGTCCATGTGCTTCTGTGCTTCCAACGCCTCACAGAGTTTCACATCCAGACGGCCGAGCGCCCCCCTGGCCGTTTTGGTTTCAGTTGGAGTAAAATCCTCATGGCTGTTTTTGGCGTCATGTTGTCTTGGTTCAGTCACGGCTCTTGTGTAGAAAGAAGACTGGGGTTAATTGGATAATCTAATCCAGAGTTTGAACCAGAGTTGCCTGATAACTGGACTCTCTGCCACTGAATATGGCTTCCTGTCCTCCTTCCTGCTGCCACTCATGTGCGGGACCACTTCATATGACACTGTAAAAAAAAATAAAATAAACGTCCGCCTCAACAAGTAGTCCCATCTCGTCCAATCTTTGGCCCTGTGGCTCCAAACAAGCGACAGCACGCCGGCGGAGTGAGATTACGCCGCTCGTTTCCAGTGCAGCCTCTTGAAACAAGGCCGATCTCCCCAGGCTGGTTTCAAGATAATCCCTGGAAATAAATTTTAAAAATACAGGTCGATTTGTGCTGGAAACAGGTGAAATTTCCTCGCCTCAACTGGCGGATTATTTTACCGTGAGATTTAAAAACTCGATCCAAGTGCACACTAAAATCCAAAGTGCTGCTGATTTCCGATTTTCCGATTTTCCCGGTCAACTCTTCATCTCTGTTCTGGGATGAAAGACAGACCTGATGTCAGTTTGGCAAAATAAACAGACAGTCCACGATGTTTTGGCTGCAGCAATTCAAGTTTTGACCCAATTTTCCATTTTTGTCCTCGAACTTCCCGGCACTATGGACAAACTCCATTATGAGTGTCCAGATCCCGCAGAATCCAAGTCTTGCAGCATTACCCGCATTTTTCTAATCACAGTTGGATCTTTCTGACGTCTGCGGCGAGTAGAAAGCGTCAGATTTGAGGGGCAAAGTCTTTGCCGCGCAGCGTGTCGGAGCGGCGGCTGGAAGGCCTTGCTGAGGCGGACGTGGTGTTTTTTTCCGGTGTGGTTCATGAAGCCGAGCGTCCAGCGGGCTAATAGACTTCTCTGTACACTCTCCTGTAGAGACCGCTGCCACAGAAAGAGGCTCCAGTAAAGCATAACTGCTGTTTGCAGATGCCTCCCAGAGTAAGAGATCCATTTATCCTTTATCCAATTATCCTTCTCTTCTGCACTGTCATCCCCCCCGAACCCCCCGCCCCCCCGCCCCTGTGCTGTCCTGCCATGTGTGTTGCTTTGTACTGCAGGGCGACTGACTGGTTCATAATGAACGATAATAATGAAGCTAGCCGCTGTCAGTGGCCTCCTCCGGACACAAACTCTCTGAGGAGGTTTGTGGTCTTTTAGCATTAATTGCTTTGCTTGTTTGTTTTTTTGCCAAAAGTCAAAGTGACGTTAAATCACAGATGTTCATATAAATATCAAAGAATGTGTCACATTTGGCCAGCAGAGTCTGGAGGTCCAGAGGTGGACACCATGTCCACCTCTGGACGTCCAGTGGTTCAGTTCAGTGTGTAGCATTTCCTGTTAGCTTAGCATAAAGACTTAAAGTCTATGGGAGTCGTTAGCCTGGCTCTGAAGCCAGTCTTATTTAGTGGATCATGTTGACCTGAAATACACATCTGGGAATTAAAAACAGAAGGGGAAAATGGATAAACGTGTTCAGTGGTTAAGAAAATTCAGACACGGAGACGTATTCCAGAATCTACATGATCCACTGCGTGACTCAGACAGCTTCAGAGCTGCTGGAGGATTTATTTTCAGAGATGCTACCCATAGGAACTGAACCACTGGACGTCCAGAGGTGGACATGGTGTCCAACATCTGGTCTCAGTCTGGGGAGGTCGGGGGAAAAAAAAGGGAATTTTGCCCAAAACATTGCAGTGTTGTTTTAAGAAATGATGACTCAGCATTAGGTTTACTCAGAAAACACTGACAACATTTCCTAACTTGTGAAAAGTCAAGCTCAAAGTTCAAGTTTATTTAAAGCCCAATATCACAGTTTAATGCCTCAAAGGGCTTTATGAAAGAGTTAAAAAAACATTCCCATCATTTACTGATTTAAATCAAATTCTGATGATGAATCAAGTATTTATGTACCAATCCATAGGAAATATTAGCTCAAGTCACAGTTGCAGCTAAACTGCAGGAGATCATAGGTTTACATGGAAGTAAAGCCGTTCTGGAGGCAGAAATCATCCGACTGCCCCACTTAAATCTCAGTTTTGATGAACCTCAGTTTTACTGAGCGCTCGCTGGCTGACTGACAAACTGATCAAAATGTCACAATATAAATCACAATGACCTTTTTTTTTCACTTGGAGATCGGCTACCGAGCTAACCTTAATAATTTAGCATACATTGTTTTTTTCCAGTCAAGTGCCAGTCTTCATGATCTGCGTAACAGGCCTCAGACGTCAAAAAATGCAAACAAACATCCACCACATTTTCTCTGTGTGGAAAAAACAGGATTTTCACATCATCATCATGATCGTTGTCATCGTCTCTGACACAGTCTGTGATTTATTAAACTGGTGTATAAAACTTAGACATGTTTATCAGCACATTTCTCGTCTAAAACTGGACACGATCTGCTGAACTCTGTTGCCACTTTCCAATCCAAACCATGATTTTGCAAACACAAAGCTAAAAGCTAACACAATGACTCACGTTAGCTTAAACACATAGCCGGCTGTTCAGTCAGTGTCTTTGCCTGATAAATTTATCAGTAGAATCACTTTAGGTTTTTTATTGAGCCATTAAAAGACAAATGTCTGATCTGAACAACAGAGGTATGAACTCACAGGGTGGCTAACCACTTAGCCATTAGCAATTTGTTTTATATTACATAGATCATATTCAGGTATAAAAGTGTGAAAACTTCCTTTCTTCATATACAAACTTCAAAACCCACCACCTATGATCTATGTTTTTTTTAAATCTGGAAATCTGGAGAGACAGATGACGCCACGACGTCTGAGGCCTGTTAGCTTCCTCCTCTCCTCTCACGCTACTTATCCCGCCAAAATCAGGTCTTAGCTCCGCCCACAGATATTTTCTACCAAACAATCAGGTTATTCCTGGCGGGTTTGTAAGCTAAAGCTAAATCTGTGTGTTCATATTTCTCTCACAACCCATCCGTTAGTTTTCACATCCTCATTTTGTCTCCATCTGCTGAACATGAACCCTCCGCTAGCCGCTAACCGCTAGCCGCTAACCGCTAACCATCCCTCCTCTGGTTTTGCATGGTTTTACAGTTTCATCGCCCAGATTTTCGGCAGCCTAGACGCTGCCAGACGTTGTTAGAGGCAGAGGGAGTTGCAGTGAAGTTTGTGCAGGCCGGCCATGCTTTCCTGACGGTGTTTCCTTCCTCCTCAGTGCCCCCCCACCCCCCCCACCCTTGTCTCGCCAACCTTTCCCCCCATCGTCTCGTAGAAAACGCACCAATCGTCTTTATGCATCTACGCACGCCTCCTCTAACCCCTCTGACTGTGTGCTTTGTTCTGTTTTTGTTTTTGTTTTCTCCGTGGGTTTCTTTCTCCTCGCAGGAGCCAATGAATGAACAGAACTTTGACACGTATGTGAGTACTTTAACAGACATGTACACCCACCAGGACCAGTACCAGAGCCCGGAGAACAAGGCGCTGCTGGAGAACATCAAACAGGCCGTCCAGGGCATCCAGGTGTAGCCGAGGCCAAACCGACCACATGCAACGCAAAAAAGAAAACAACAAAAGACAAAAAAAACAAAAAAAAAATCCCAAAAAACGTCCAAAAGAGGGGAATGGGTTGTTTTTTGCTGCTGTAATCTACCATTTTTTAATTTAATTTACTCCACTGTTATGCTCTCAACTCCATGGGTATCTTTGTTATTTTTTTGGTTTGTTTGTTTGTTTATTTTTTAGGTTTTGTTTGTTGTTGCCTTGCTTTGAAAAATACCTGCCAGCGGCGAAGGTTTTAAACGAAACATTCACGTTTTGTACATTTTCATATGACCTAATATAATGTGATGTACTGTTTATAGCTGCTAATGTATGCACATTCTAGTGTATATGTATTTATTGACTGTAAGCTTGAATCATTTTTTTTTTTCCTTTTTTTAAATTTCGACGCGATTTTTGCGGACAAACGGTCAAACCGGGCGTCACGGGTTTAAGGGGAATGTGAGGAGCGGCGGCGTCCCGGCAGGCTTCGCTCAGCGGGAGGCCGCCGGGGCGCCGCTCGTTTCGCAGGATGTAAATTATATCGATTTTTGTAACCATGTTTGAAAGCTACGTCGTCAGTGGTCTGTAATACTACCGTCTGTGTTCAAACTTCAAACTAGGAGAAGAAAACGTTGCTATATATATATATACACGAGGAGATTTCAAACATCATGACACGGAAACGTACTGGTGCAGATCCCATCGTCCCCCAGCAGAGTAGATTTAGTTTCAAACGTCCCGAACCGTCGCCGAAACTTCTCCTCTGTTCACTCACAGAACGAAGCGGGAGGAAAAAACGTAGGAGACAATCTGCCATTATGAATTTATTTTGATCATCAACCTCGACTAGCTACTAGGAGAACTTATCAGCAATATTGGTATGATGATATTAAACCACTTGTTTAGATATGGGATGCAATCTATATGAAAAAAAGTTTGGGTATATGCAATTTCTTATGAATAAAACTAGCGAAGAGCTGATAGATCTTTTTACTGAATATAAATGTATTGCGTTTTGTACAAACCTTTTACTACAATCATGTTTTAGGAATCGGACGCGGGTGCGAGGCGGAGGACTTCGGTCGTGTCATGTTGGACTTTGCACAGTGACGCCTTTGTTTCCATGTTTTGATGTTTTTACTGTCGACCGAGACGGCGAGCGGATTTGTAGATACGATTTTTTTTTTTTTTTGGAAAGGCTGACGGCTCCATTGGACTTAAACAGGGTCAAACGTCGCCATCCATCGTCGTTCAACAAAAAAAAAAAAAAGAAAAGAAATGGCGTTTTGCACTCGTTCAGGAGGAAACGTCTTTCCGATCATGCGTCTGATTGTCTGAGCCGCAACAGGACGTGATGCGAGACGACACGACTGAGCAGCGCTTTGTTTTTTTTATTATTTCTTTTGTTTTTAAAAAATCTTTGATTGTCGTTTAAAAGATGGTGAACACCAGAGCCAGCAGGAACCGTCGAGTTACCGCGGCGGTGACGTCGGTGAACGTCATAAAGACGCATCAACACGCTCTCTAAGCCGCCGGTGAGCCGACGCCAGCGGCCGAGCTCTGGACCTGAGCCGGCCTTCCTGCGGCGTCGGGTTCGTGCGAAGCCACAGCGGCGATGCAGTCTGCGTCCTCAACACCGTCTGTCATGCATGCACTTTATCGGAGTACGTCAAAGTATTATCACGTGGTAAACGGAGCAAAAACTGTACAGCGAGTTTGTGGAAACTGTGACTTCGACGAGACTTTGTGCTGGCGATCCGGTTTGAAAGCGACCTGGAGAGAGAGAAAGTTTCTCGACTTGATTTTTGCAAATTAAAGGAAAAATCCCCCTCAAATACTGACACGTTTTTACTTTCCGCTAATTAACTTCCAGCAGGAGAAATATAGAAAACTGGCGCTTTTACCAGTGATTGCATTGGGTAGGTGGAACAGTACACGTTTGAATTTTCCTACATTTCCCAGAGTTCCTTTTCACGTTCAGCCTGTCATGATGCTGCATTGCATTCTGGTCCATAGAGCGCAACAGTTTGGAGAACTACAAATCCGATCCCATCATGAGGAATTCAATGTTTGACCGATGACGGGCCGTTAGTCAGCCAGGAGAAAGTGAAACTATCGTATTTCCCTCTGAATAATTTGTGTTTTATTTCTGAATAATTCCTATTTAAGCACTACATTACCCATAATCCAAAAACCACGTGTCCACCAACCAGAGAAGTCCATGCATAAAACAATATTCTGTGTACGATAAATCAAAAATCACAAGCATGCTTTATGGGAAATGTAGTCCGTTTCCTGTAAAGGCTGTTTTTTTTTTTTGTCTTTAAATTTTGCTATAAATGTTTTTTTATGACATTATGGTTCCTCTTGAGGCGGGCCGGATCAGATCAAGCCCTAAAACTCTTGATATTGTGATAACGGTGGATTCCTATTGGCTGGATGATTGGCTGCTTCTGAAACCATGTGGCGTCGCCCTCGCCGCCTCCTCTACCGATGATTTCCGGTGCAAAAAGGCGGCCCTCGACAGACGCAGGCCCCCTGGCGACCGGCCGGTAAATCCACAGCGAAGGAAGAAACATGCCGACGAGTGAAACACGGAGAGAAACCCTAAAAAAAAAAGTCTTGCATTTGAGCAGAGCAACGGTGTTTTGGGGGGATTTTTCCTTTAAATGCGTCCTCCTCTGGATTTCTACTGCAAAGCCACATTCCATGACTCCACGTCTGTCCAAAGCTTTGTGTCTGCAGCTTCCTGCCAGTATAGTACTGCATTAGATAGACTGACCGCTTGTACTTTTCTTTAGTCGATTCTTCTTACTGATACAGAGGAAACGGGAGTTAAAGCACAAATCTGCCACTTAAAAAGAGTCCATAGACTACGTATTGTACTATCAGATGTAAAAGCTAAACTGTAACTATTTACATTAGAGACTCTCAGCACTAACATGTGACATGCTAGAATGCAAAAAGAAATCCATATGAATATTTGTGGTCATCCGTTAATTGATCTACTACCGTTTGAGTTTCTTTTGCGTAGTGCACTGATATGACGGGGGGGTTTTCTACAGCCTTCATTTTCCTCTCCTCCTCCCTCCCTCCCTCCCTCCCTCCTCCTCCTCCTCCTTCTTTTTCTCTCTTCTTTCTTGCAGATGGGTTTTGTTACACATGGCATGAGTTCTGTTGATATTTCTGCTGTATGTTTACGGTCACAAAGTTGCTACGTGATATTTCATTTGAATCGTGAAGTTTGTACAATTTTTATCATGCTGGTGTTGGCATCTCTTGCTCTGAATAAATCTTGTGTTGCAACACTGATCCTGGCTCGCCTCCGTCCCACTCCCCACCCCCCGTCCCGTCCCGAGCAGGCGAGGACCAGCCACGACGTAACAGAGAGGTAATTAACACCAACATGTTTCATTTATGCTAACGGATAAACCTGCAGTGATGGCAGCCGCTTGCATGACAACAGATTAAAGAAGACTCTAGAAAACTCATGACTGTGATATTTAATATATGAAAAAATATGAAAAATATAGTTTTTCAGTGTCATTTAACTCCAGGCCAGTTCTGTCTGCCTGATGGTTTTAAGTCCAAGGAGGGAGTGAGACCTCTTGCTTTGTTATTATCATTACTACTATTTTTATTTTTATTATTTTTGTGGCGATGGTGACAGGAATAGGAATGATAATAGTAATAGTAGTAGTAGTAGTAGTAGTAGTAATAAAAATAATAATGATAATAATAACATATTTAAAGTTGCTGCAGAGAGCTTCCAGACGAAGCGAGAGGTTTCACTCCCTCCTTGGACTTAAAACCATCCAGCAGACGGACTGGCTGGAAGTTAAACAACATCCACTCACATCAGGAACTGAGAAAATATATAACAAAAGTCAAATTTTTACACCTCCATGTTAAATATAACAACAATAAACCTTCTTGATGTGCTGCTGTGCTGTAGAAATGTACAGAAAAACACATTTATGATGAAAAGTTAAAAAAAAAAAAAAAAAGGTTAAGGTCTATATGTGGAAACAACCTGACCAGTTGCCATGGTAACAGCGCACCCCATGGGGGTTAGAGCGGGAGCAGGGCAGGCCAGGTGTTTTACCTCAGACAGGAAAATCTTTGGTGACAATACAGTAATAATAATGATGATGGTGATAATAATAATAAGAAGAAATTAATATTTATTTATAAAGTTACAAAGAGCTTCACAAAGGCAACTAAAAATAAAATAATGAATATAGCCACAGGTGGTGATTCCAGAGACTGTTAGAGGCTTATTGGTCTTTACTGGTCAATATCTTGAAAATTAAATAAGAAACCAACAAGCCTCATGCAGCTTCTGATCAACTCTGTCCAACGATGATCCACAGTGAATTTGGAAGGAATAGGACCGACGGGTCGAGGAGGAGACGTCAAAAATGTGTTTTTCGAAAAATTCTAAATAGTGGAAAGTCCAATCTGGCGGACCTCATGGGTTCTGAGGCGATTTGCAGAGTGAAGATTCCTGCACATCTGGACCGAGTTTCATGTAAATCAGACTTACGGCGCAGGAGTTTTGACCTTTAATTGTAGCGCCCCCATCAGGCTGATTGGGGGCATTTTTCTTGGGCAACATTTATGTTTCCAGAACAGTTTGGTGTTAAACTTTCCCACCACCGGTTGATTTGGATCATCACTTCAAAATCTTCATCAGAATTTTCTGATTTTTCTTGTGTGGAGAAAATGAAACCAGGTCACTCAAACTTAAAAATAAATAAATAAATAAATAAATAAATAAACATACAAAAAAATTTTAAAAGGTTTTCCTGTGTTGCAGTTTGTGGCTGTCGTTGCTCTTCTGTCCAGCAGGGGGCAGCAGAGAACAACCGGCCGCCATGTTACACAACTTCAACGAAGAAGAATAAAAACATCCCGCGTTTTTCAGTCGTCTTTGATTTATTTTCATGTGTCCCGATTTATTCCTTTATTTATTTATGTTTATTTATTCATTAATTTCACATAATATTGATAATAATAGTAAAAATATCAGGAGATATTTTACATGAATCTTTGAAGCTGCTGTTCACAACAACTGTCACAAACTTCACATTAATTTAAATCTACACTCTGTATTTTATTAATTCATTTGTTTATTAATGTGTTTATTTGTTGATTTATTTATTTTACATAATATTTATAGTAAACATATCGATAGAATTTTCTTTGTGAATCTGAAGGAATTTTTGTCACAAGTAGAAATGGACTGAAGAATGAAAATATAATAAAATATGTATCTTTATGTTTTATCTTTAATGAAAACATTCAAATATACACATATTTCAGGCATGTGCTTAACATAAAGTTGTACACAGATACAGGAGTAAATTAAAAAAAATAATAATAATAATCAAACATCCGTGATTGTTTAAAGGGCTGGGTGCTGAACGCCGTTGTATTTCCGGGTTAAAACAAGTGTTCGCTTCCGGTCTGGGAAAAAAAAAACGTGAAACGCAACATAAACAAACCGGACGGTGGTGTTTTTTCTCCCGCGTAAATAAAAGCTTCCAGGTGGGTTTTACCTGGCGAGCGGACCTCGGATGTGACGGGGAGCCGCGGCGGAGCCGGTCGCAGGTGGCCATGGTGAAGTGTGTGGTTTCCGGGTGTCCGAACAGAGTGTGCTCCCGCGGAGTGCTCAGCCGGCCGCCCAAGAGGTTCTTCAGCCTCCCCGCAGACCCCGCCAGGGTCAAGGTAAAACACCTGACGCTTCCACACACACGGCTCTGCGTAAAACTCCTCTCACTGCGCCTCCTCTCCGTGCTCAGGTCCGCCTTGCACGCCACAAATCCACCGTGCGGCTCGTCCCAACATGTTTATAAAGACATGATGAGTTATTTCTGTGAGTAAATGTCTTCTCATGGAGAGAGAAGCTTGCCATGCCGCTCTCACGTCCCGCGTCGCGGCTCCGAGAGGCTTCGACAGTCACGACGCTCCTCGCCAGACTCCGTTCAAAAACCTGGCAGTTTTTCGTTACCAGGCTTATAGTCCAGTCATTTTATGAAAAAACCTAGGACAAATTGCAAGAGAAACAAACTCAACTGATTCTGTATCCTCAGTTTGTCCTGAGTGAGGGGAAAAAAGTCCCAAGAAATCCCATTGGTGGAAAGTTTTGAAAATCACCTATTTATGACCACATATTACCAAAAAACACTGTTTTTAACACACAGGGGAAAGGGGTTCAACATTTGACTTTCAGATATCACTATAAAAATTCACAAGATGATTACACACACAAAGACAAGAAAAAAAGCCAATTACAAGTTCTTTGAATTATTCTGTTTACACATGCATATCACACATTATCTGATTTGATATGTGCTAATAAGGAATATAAGGAATAAATACCAGAAGAGACATTTAAACAGTAAATTAAAAGGTTTCTATATATATAGTAACCTTTTAATTTACTGTTATATAGTAACCTTTTAATTCAAGGTTACTTTATTTATAGTAACTTTTTAATTCACTGTTTAAATGTCTCTTCTGGCATTTATGTGTGTAATCATCTTGTGAATTTTTATAGTGATATCTGAAAGTAAAATGTTGAACCCCTTTCCCCTGTGTGTTAAAAACAGTGTTTTCTGGTAATATGTGGTCATAAATAGGTGATTTTCAAAAGTTTTCCACCAATGGGATTTCTTGGGACTTTTTCCCCCTCACTCAGGACAAACTGAGGATACAAAATCAGTTGAGTTTGTTTCTCTTGCAATTTGTCCTAGGTTGACCCCAATTTTGGCCTAAAATTACTGGACTATTATCTCAAGAAGCTCTCACCTCGCAGACTGAAATTTACGATTTTTAAACTCTTTAGACTCCGATGGTAAATTCGGCCTAACACAATCCACCAACCAGTGCTTAATTTAAAAATAAATCTAATTTTTTTTTACAGTTTGGGTCTTGTCGTTCCCTTGGAGAGCAGACAACAGGCTCATTGACACAGCAGAGGAATCTCAGCTTAATGTGCTGTTTTAATAAGTGGGTTTGGTGGATTGTATGTTTGCCAAATGAAGGCAAAAAACAGTCTGTAATGTCTTGAGTCTTATTTTATGTGGTATGTGCCTTTATCACTAATGAAGACCACATTAATGATTTTTTGGCCTGATAGTTCTTTTCCTGTATCAGGGGGACTCGACCTGCGTGTGTGTGTGTGTGTGTGTGTGTGTGTGTGTGTGTGTGTGTGTGTGTGTGTGTGTGTGTGTGTGTGTGTGTGTGTGTGTGTGTGTGAGTGGATGCATGAGAATCTGTGAACATGACGTGATGTGAAGAGCCTGCAGAGCACATGTGCAGGTCTTCACATATTTCCACATTTTCAGGTTCACTGTCATGTTCAGTAAAACGGTGCAAATGCACGAGTAGAAAGAGTGAAGTAAGAGGGCAACAGAGACGACAGAACAATAATTTCACTAAAATGATATTAAAGGGTCTTAAACATGCAGTAAGTGGCATAAAAGGGCCTAGTTATCTTTATCTTTATCTTTATTTGGATCTCCATTAGCTTTGGCTAAGGCCGTCGCTATTCTCCCTGGAGTCCACACCCAACACAGTTATCTTTACATTACAGTATATTACAAAAAACACACCACACAACAAGACACAAACAACAACCAAAAACAACTCACAGCAATCTACAAAATAAAGACAAAAACATATATACAGTATTGGACCTAGTTCACATTAACTGTACCTCCGAAATGTAGCTATTAACCTAATTCATTAATGGTCAGATGGTCAGGTATATATCAACATACGTTAGACATGATTCCAGTATATTGCATTTACAAAAACATCATTTGGATTTCATAAAGCTCATCAAACTGACACTAATTACTTGTACCCAGCAGCCACAACTAAACATCAGCAGACCAAGTTAGTTCTGTTAAAAGTATTTGGTCTCATTCATCATTTATAGTTTTTTGTTTTCTGTTGTGTTCTATTTAGTTTAGTTTAGTTTAGTTTAGTTTAATCGATAGTTTTTAAAAGACACAGAGAATGTCTTAAAAAGAAAGAGCAAAAACTAACAAGGTTAACACAGAAAAGTCAGTGACTTATTTCCACTGTGGTCCTTTTAAAAGGATAGAGGAGGAAAATAGGTTAGAGGAATACATTGAGACAGACATGGCACAGACATTTCAGCATAGCACAAGGCAAAAGCACTTGCCAGGTAGGACATAACAATTCAGCAAAGCGACTCAGACAATATACAATAAGACCAGCATAAAGCTAAGGTCACAATGATGCAACAAACAAGGTAGACAATAAAATAAATAAGGATTTAATTTGTTTTTCTCATGTCTCTCTGTTTGCTGCTACAGGAATCAGTAAAGTTTCTAATCTGATCACCAATCTATTGAACCAATAATAATAATAATGATAATGATAATGAGAACACTGATACCTTGTTCAGGTGTGGCTGGCGGCGCTCAGAGAGACGGACAAGCAGGACTCGACGGAGCAGCAGTTCATCTGCGAGGATCACTTCCTGTCGGACCACATCACGCCGCAGGGCGTCAGCGACGACGCCATTCCCATCATGCCCCCCTACCTGGACGGCCCGCTGGGCGTCATCAGCCCCTGGGGGGCCGAGTCCTCCGAGGAGGAGGAGCAGTGGGCCGGTAAAGACGAAGCCGCTGATGAGGATGAGGATGATGAAGCTGCTGTGGCGCCCGCCGCCCCGCCCGCAGGACAGCAGGTCAGGAAACCGTCACACTAACGCGTCGCTCTGTGAAGTCACAGCTCAGCTCAGGTCAGCAGGAGGTTTCAGACGCTGACCTCAGGTGACCTCAGGTGACCTCAGGTGACCTCCGAGCCGCCGTGTGAGCTGATGAAAGCCTCTGCATCCTGATCCGAGCTGCTCCCTTAAACACAAACACACCTGTGTGTTCGACTCACTCGCTCCTGTTCATTTATTGATTGATTGATTAATGGATTGATTGACCCTGTATCCTGTTGCTGTTTTCTGCTGCTGAGGTGTAGCTGTGCTCTCTGAGAGGTTGTTAGTTTGCTGAGCCGGAGCAGATCAGCGGCTCACTCTGTGTTTTCTGGCTTGCAGCTCTCAGACGGAGGCGAGCAGGATCCCCCGCAGCCCGAGGCTTTAAGGTAACAGATGGATCCTCTGTTGGCTGGCAGCAGGCGGCTGACTCACTGTTGTGCTCACTGTTTATCCCTCTGTCCATTGTGCCTCAATGGGAAGAGTGAGTTTATGTTCCCTCAGCAGAGACAGCAGCATTAAACCTGTATATCAGGGCTGGGCTGCTGTTTGTCTCCTGATTTGATGCTGTTATGATACGTGATGCTGATTTGATGTTTGTACAAGCCACAAGAACACTGTGGACTGCAGGGTTTGTGGCCAAACTGCAATTCCTTAGGTCATCTAGAATCTTCTCTCTAAATTGATTAAGATTTGTATTTTCCCCTCAGTTTATTAGCAGGAACAAAAACTGTCTTCTGGAATCTGTTCTGATAAACATCCAGTGAGTCTGTCAGACGGTGGAAATTAGCTGCTAAATGACAGGTAGTCTTGTGAAAGAGCGCCGAGCCAGGACAAACCACACACACACACACACACACACACACACACTCACACACACACACACACTGCCCACAGTCCAGCTTCTGTCCAGTCAGAGGCTCTGCAGGCTCTCAGCTGATGCTTTTCTCTATATTCACTCAGGAATTTAAAAAATCATCAAAAGAAAAGAATCACAACACTTAAGTGAGTCAGGTTTTTTCTCAACTGTAATTCACAATCACCTTTTCTCCTCCTCCACAGTAGCCCCGCCCCCCCGCCAGGCAAGGAGGTGAACCGGGGCAAGACATTCACCAGAAACGGTACGTACTGCTCACAGTCAGCTCACCTGTCCGCTCACCTGTCCGCTCACAGTCAGCTCACCTGTCCCCTCACCTGTCTGCTCACCTGTCCCCTCACCTGTCCGCTCACCTGTCCGCTCACCTGTCTGCTCACCTGTCTGCTCACAGTCAGCTCACCTGTCTGCTCACCTGTCCGCTCACCTGTCCGCTCACCTGTCTGCTCACCTGTCCGCTCACCTGTCCGCTCACCTGTCTGCTCACCTGTCTGCTCACCCGCCAGGAGGTTTCTTATAACCTCTATACTATATTAATAATTTTTAATTCGTTTTTAATTATTTTAATTAGTCATTTAGTGCATAAGTCTGATGTCTCCAAATGTCTTCCTCCATCTCACCTGTCCGCTCACCTGTCCCCTCACCTGTCCCCTCACCTGTCCCCTCACCTGTCCCCTCACCTGTCCGCTCACCCGCCAGGAGGTTTCTTATAACCTCTATACTATATTAATAACTTTTATTAGTTTTTAATTATTTTAATTAGTCATTTAGTGCATAAGTCTGATGTCTTCAAACGTCTTCCTCCATCTGACCAGCAGATTGGATTAGATGTTTATTGCCATTTGCCCAAATACAAGAAAGTATACGTACATTGGAATTTTTGTGCATTTCTCTTAGAATCAGCCAAAAAAAAAAACCAAAGTATTAATTTTATAAAGATCTGAACAGAGAAAAGGACAAAAGCTGATCTACAGAAAATGAAGGTGTTTATATTTTTGATGATCAATTTATGGCTTCAGTCATTTATCCAGTAGAAACCCCAGATGATTGTGTGTGTGTGTGTGTGTGTGTGTGTGTGTGTGTGTGTGTGTGCGCGTGCGTGCGCGCCCTCAGACGTGTCTCTGGGCTTTCTCACCAAGCGCTTCCTGGAGCTGATGCTGGCGTCTCCGGACGGCGTGCTGGACCTGCGGCAGGTGGCGGCCAGCCTGCACACGCGCAGACGGCGAGTGTATGACATCACCAACGTGCTGGACGGCGTGTGCCTGATCAAGAAGCAGTCGGCCAACACCATCAAGTGGATGTGAGTGTGGCGGTGTGTTCAGGCCTCACAGGTCACATGATTAACAGAAAAGAAGCAAAAACACTTAAGTGAGTCCGTTTCTTTCTCAACTATAATTCACGGTACGTGCTGCTCAGTAGTAGTTGTTTTTTTTTTTTTATTATTAGTCCTTTGAATTGGCCTCCTTGCCTGGCTGAAGGAGAAAAAGTGATTGTGAATTATAGTTGAGAAAAACAGACTCACTGAGGTGTTGTGATTCTTTTCTTTTAATCACGTGAACACAGAACAAATGTGTGTTTTATCAAATCCAGACTGATTTTAGAAAGTCTGGACTCCAAAAAAAAGAGTGGGAAAAAATTGACTCACTTAAGTATCGCAATTCTTTTTATTATGGTTTTGTATTTTAATTGATTTTTTATGAATGAATCGTAGTTAATCACAGTAAAGATACTGAGCGTGTCATGTTAGGTTGTGGGCAGGGTGGCTAAACGTCGCTCCAAAGTTCAAGGGGGGAAAATCTGTCATGTCTGTTTCCAGCGGGGTCCCTTGACCTCTGACCTCCAGCTGTGTGAATGAAAATGGGTTCTCTCCCCTTTGCAGACACGCCCACCTTCTGCTAATCCCATGCAGTTTGGGCCACAAAGCCTGCAGTCCACATGTGTTCTTGTGGCCATTCCTCTCAAAACACTATTAGTTATTAAATTAAAGTCATCTGGAAAAAAACAACATTATTGTAACTTGTTAAAATAACTAAGTTACGTTTATTTGTATTTCTGACTTTGAACATCAGTGTTGAGGAAACCTTTCTCCGTCAAAATGACCGACAGAGGGCCTCTATCCCACCGATAGTGTGTGTTACTTTAAATTAGGACCCATGAAAACATGAACTCAATAAAAAAAAAAATCCATCTATGAAAAGTGCATATCAGCAGAATTGACTGGGATCCCTAAGGACCCCAGTACAACCAGTCAAAAGCTCTTCCTCTCATTCAGTGGATTTTCTTTTTATTATATCATTTCTACATTGTACTGTAGCTTAATACTGAAGACCTCAAAACTATGAAAGAACACGTGTGGGATTATGTGGAAAAGAAAAAGTGTTAAACAAACCAGAAGATGTTATAATCATAAAAATAAAGAAAAAACGTTGAATGAGAAGGTGTGTCACCGTGCATTTGTGTTTTTAAAAAGCACAAATTAAAAACATCATCAGGAACAAACTGACTGATGACGTGTTGCTGTCATACTGTGTGTGTGTGTGTGTGTGTGTGTGTGTGTGTGTGTGCAGAAGCAGGAGCCCGGTCTCCAGCTTCCTGGGCCGGAGCCATCAGAGGTTCCACCGGGAGCTGGAGAACCTGAAGACGGTGGAGCAGACGCTGGACGGGCTCATCAAGACGTGCGCGCAGCAGCTGTTCGACATGACCGACGACACGCAGAACACACAATATCCTTTCACACCGTCTCACACACACACACACACACACACACACTCACTTAAATTAAATTTAAATGCCAGTGAGAGGCGACTGAGCACAGAGAGAAACATTACGGCCAATCAGCATCACTGATCAGCCTTTAATTGTTTTTTTTTGTTTTTTGTTTTTGTTTTTGTTTTTTATTTTGATAACTTTATTTTCTATTTTACATTTTTTGTTATTTTGCTGTTTTTATTTTTTAATAATTTATTTATAATTTTATTTGTTTATTTAGTTTTTATTTATTTAATTATAAAGTTATTTTGATAATTCACTGTCACTTCTTCGCTGCATGTTTTTTAAAGCAGTCCAGTGGATTTGCTCTGGTTTCATGCAGGAGTGATGATTTATTATTTTAACATGTTTTAATCTGACAAATACGACACCCGGATAATTCCATAATGAACACAAACCAAAATGTCTTTTCATGTCTGAGTCCCTTCAAAATAAAAGCTCAACAGTTGTGTAAAACGTGTGTGTGTGTGTGTGTGTGTGTGAGCCATGACTCGGTGTGTTTCTCCTGAGCGCCGCCTCACGTCGGCCTACGTGACGCACGACGACATCCGTCACATCCGGGTGTTCCAGGAGCAGACGGTGATCGTCGTCAAGGCGCCGGAGGAAACCAAGCTGGAGGTCCCGACGCCCAAAGAGGTAACCGCCGCCTCAGCTCCGTTACCATGGAAACACACCCGGCACGGTCGTGTCTGTGGCCGAGCCCCGTCTAAACTCTGCCTCTGATTGGCTGCCGCAGGACAGCATCCAGGTGCACCTGAAGGGGGGGAAGGGTCCCATCAAGGTGCTCACCTGCGAGATGGACCGGCCCGGAGACGCCGCGACCTCTGACCCCGACCAGCAGAGCCGCTGCTTCACCACCCTGGAGGAGAGCCGCATCAACACCAGCACCCTGCACACAGGTGAGACAGGTGAGCAGAGACAGACAGACAGGGGAGACAGGTGAGCCGAGACAGAGAGACAGGTGAGCCGAGACAGAGAGACAGGTGAGCCGAGACAGAGAGATGGGTGAGACAGGTGAGCTGAGACAGAGAGACAGGGGAGACATGTGAGCTGAAACAGAGAGACAGGTGAGACAGGTGAGCTGAGAGAGAGACGGGTGAGCTGAGACAGAGAGACGGGTGAGCTGACAGACAGACAGGTGAGCTGAAAGAGATGGGTGAGCTGAGAGAAAAACAGGTGAGAGACAGGTTAACGGAGAGAGACAGGTCACAGGTGAGTTGAGACAGAGACAGGTGAAAAACAGATGAGCTGTGAGAGACAGACACATGAGCTGAGACAGAAAGACAGGTGAGTTTAGAGACAAAGGGACAGGTCAGATATAGACAGATGAGCTGAGAGAAATAGACAGGTGAGAGACAGACAGGTGACCTGTGACAGATGAGATAGGAGAGTTGAGAGACAGACAGGTGAGACAGGAGAGCTGAGAGGCCGACAGGTGAGCTGAGAGTAGCTGCAGGTGATGGCTGTGATGTTAAATGTCAGCAGCCAGTGAGACAGGTAAGTGAGGAGTGTGTTGTCGTGTGTCAGGCAGCAGAGGGCGCCGTTACACCTCAGACCAGCAGGAGGAGGGAATCACACGTCACTGTAACTGAGTTTTGTTAAAGTCAGTCGTTCACTGCATTTTAAATCAGATCACAGAGAACACATGATCACTGACAGACTGTGGAACCTTTCACAATAAGAGCTGTAAAAACGAGTAGAGGAACCTGCTTCTACTTTGTTGGTTCTGCTTTTTGTCATTTTCAAATTTCACAATAAAAGCTGCACCATGGAAAAACAGCAGCGAGGACCATTTAGACTCAACTGGCTAAAATGTGGAATAAATGTGGAAAAAAGGGAAAAAATAAATATCCCTGAGAGAACCATGTAGACTCAACCATCCAATGACAGGGTCCTCACTTCAGTTGAGTGTAATGCCCCTTTAAAAGCATGTCGTTTGCAGCGTGATCTCTCCTCAGACGAAGAAAACAATCTGCTGATTCTGGGCTCAGATCAGCAGGATCTCCTCGTTCCTGAATCCCATGTCAGAGTAGAATCTGCTGAGGGGATCAGCTGCAGGCCTGAGACACGGCCAGCAGGGGGCAGCACATGAGGAGCTTTTATATATGAATATAAGAAACATAAGTGTAAGAAAAACTATTTTTCTGAGTTTTTTCTCATAAATTTGTGAGTTTTTTTCTCAGAATATAACCAGCTGCGTATTTTTTTCCTCCTTATATTGACTGTGATACGCCGTCGTAGTACTGAACAAAGTGATAGATGTGCTGCTGTTCATCGATTCATCATCCACCTCTGACGTCCGGTGTGGAGACCTGAGGCGGTCAGCTGATCATGTGATGTCCCGTCATCATTCAAAAGTAAATAACTAAATGGATAGATGCCGTCCTGCGTGGCTGCCCAAAACGCACCCAAACCCAAACCCGCCTCTGTCTGGTTTTAAGGTTTCAGTTTAAATGCTTTTGTCAGCCACGTGGCTTCCAAAGCGGCAGGACTATTTCCTGCCGTGGCGCTGCGGCTGCTGTGGTGTGGGGTGTTCTCAGGTCTGCACGTTCTCCACTGATGTTGGAGCAGAACGTCCCGGTGAGGTTCTCGTTCTCAACGGACCAAACTGAGGAGAGAACGGCGTGTTGAAGGTTTTTCAGATTTGTCTTGGACGAGTCTGAGTAAAAACAAAAAAACCTGATTTGATTTTGCTTTTTGTGCGCAACACTGAGGTTTAACTTATCCAATCACATTATTTCTGCTCTAAAACATAAAAGCCTGTGTGATGTTTGCTGTTGCAGAGACCTCGACTCCGCAGAGCGCCGTGCAGAGCGCGTAGCCTCCAGCTGGCCACCAGGAGGCGCCGCTGCGTTCCCGCTCCCCTCCGGAAAAACAAAAGCGTGGGACTCGAGCTCGTGGAGACGCACGGCGCTTCGCTTCCAGCCGCACCTCGGTCCAGTTTCCAGAGTCAGAAACGTGAGGAGATTCAACAAAAACTCAACCAGACCAAAACCTCCAGACGGAGAGGGAGAGTCGTTTCTGTTTGCACCGTCGTGACTTTTTTTTTTTTTTTTTTATTCCTCACATCACAAACTCCATCCTGCGTTTTCCCGCTGAGAGGAAACGGCGGCGATTCCGGCGAGGAAAGAGCTGATCTTTATTTTTCTACATGAAATGATGCAATACACGGAGGGCTGAGTGTCTGTGCATTTACTTTGAAACATGTCGTATTATTTCATATACAGCATCGTGTGGTGTGTAATATTATACTTATTCTGTTTTAATGTCTGATCAGGTGTTAGTTGTAGTCATTTTTTTATTTTTTATTCTGGATAGAAAATGTTTTCATCACGATTTGATATTTCTACTGAAGACAGCACCTCACACATACTGCTACCAATAAAAAAAATCCATTTCTGTGAACCTGGAATACAAGTTTGTTGGTTTCCTGAAGTCCTGCATGGCAGTCCAGAGCAGTGGTTCCCAAACTGTAGTCCAGGGGCCACTCGGGGGTCCCTGAGAGGCCCCCAGGGGTCCCAGCACAGCCCGGAGTCGACTCATGTCGCTGTTATGACATTAAAATACGTGTGACTGGTTAAATCCGGCTGACGCCTGAGATCTGATGGCTTCTTCACCCTTTGAAACTCAGGAAACGCTTTATTATTTTGACAGGGTTTTTATTTTCACTCTAAAATTCGCTTTATTTCTTTAAAAATCATCTTTTATTTTTCTTCTTTTTTTGTTTTCCTGTGTATTTTTAATCAACAAATTTTTGTGGTCATTTTCTTCTAATTTCATTTTAAATACACGTTTGTAATGTTTTCTTGTAAGGTTTTGTCTTTTATCATCATCCTCATTTAATTTAATTTTCTGGTCATTTTCTTGTAGCTTTTCACTGATTTCTTGCTCATTTTCAGGTTTTCCCCTATTTTTTTAATTTTTATGTTTTTTTATTTTTTTGAAAGAGATAAAGTGAATGTGATGGGTTCAAAGGGTTAAAGGGAGCCGAGCCGGGGGGGGGGGGGGGGGGGGGGGGGGGGGGGGCTGACATTTGTGGCAGCTGCTTCACTTTTGGCTTGGCTCTCAGAGGAAGTTTGGTTTGTTTAAATAGAAAGTCGATGTGAAAACCCGTCCAGGCTCAGCTGACTGAAACGTGGAACAATCATGTGCTCATTTCTGTTTTTTAAAGAAAGAAATTACATGTTGATCCTTTGAGTTGGCTCAGCAGATTACACATTCTGCAGTAAAATGTCAGAGTACTGTACGTTTTGCAGTAAGAATACTGCAACATGTTGGTGAGAAAATCCCTTTAACCTTAAAGAGTGAAGGCTCATGTTGGTGACTTCTGAACAGGGAAGGGAAAACAAAGTCTTTGTTACAACCTGTCATTTAACTGCTGGCTGGCCCCGCCCATTCACCCTCAGGTTGATGCCAAAGATTGTTTATGTTCAAGAAGATCAACACTCAGCAGTTTAAAAAAAAAAGGAAAAAAAAACAGCTTAAATGAGAAGGTACCACTTTGTTTTTCTGTCCTGTGTGTCGGGGGTTTGATGTTGGAAGCTTTGTCTTCATTATTATCATCCTAATTATTATTACGACTGTTTTCAATGGAAGAAATGTGCTGCCACCTCTCCGTTAACACCAGTTTGATATGAGGAGCGCTCTGGCAGCCATGTTGGAGGTTTTCAGCTCTCTGTGGCTCATAAAACCTCATTTAGGTACAATTATTACTTTATTTTATTTTTTTGTCTCTAGATGTGCACAGCTTATTCTCCAGGGGACCCTTAAAAAAAAGGATTCTGCTCCGCCCCTTCCTGTCAATCATGAAAATGAATACAGGTGTAAAATGATGTTCATGTCTTTAACTGTGTCTGACACTCAGATTGACTCTGAAGCTGCAGAAATCACAAAATAACAACAGTAACAGTGATTATAACAATAATAATAAATAAGCCTAAATAAATGAATCCACCCTGCTTTAGCTCATCATTCAGCGTTTCTCAGAGTCCTGATCACACCTGTCCTGGGTTCAAATCCAACCTCTAGATTTTCTAGATTTATTTATTTTTTAAAAGAAAGAAATGGGTTAGTACATGTTAATGCACATAGAAATGTGAACACGTGAGATTGTAGCCGTGTGGCTAATTTCCATCTCTAGTCCCATTGGCAGGTTGGTGTTGTACAACGTTCATTCACAATAACAATAAAACAAAACAAAACAAACAACATAGTTGATCATAAAACATACAGGCCAAGGCTCAGGGGACCATGCGCATTTCACCACAGCTTAAACACTAAATTAAACACTAAAATTATATGTCAAGGGGCTGATTAAAGTGCAAAGTGCTAAAGTGTAAAGTGCATTATTGTATTGCAAATTGCCCAAGAAATATAAAGTGCTATTTTGATTGCCGAATACTCAGTTGCATATTACAATAATCTAATACCAACGATGGTAATTTGTGATACCTAGAGTACCTAGTTATATAGAAGTATAAAGTGCTTGTTGCGTTGCACATTGCCCTAGTGCCTAATTAGTGAAAATTGCACATTACCCGATTACATATTGAAATAGATGATTGTATACCAACAATGGTAATTTTATGATACAGAGAGTACCCAATTATGCGAGAATATAAAGTGCGTGTTGCATTGCACATTGCCCTAGTACCTAGAAAATAAATGGAGATGTAGCCTAATAAATATTAAAAAAAAAATTTAAAAAAAAGTCTCAGACACTTTGCTGCAGGTCGTCCCGTCTCTGTCCACAGCAGAGGTCCCAAACCCGGTCCTCAAGGCCCCCTGTCCTGTCCTGTCCTGTCCTGCAGGTTCTTGTTTCAGCTCTTTTCTCTCATACCCGATCATTTAGGGCTTCATGCTGATTGGTTGAAACAGATCTACCTGAACAGGGCGTGCATGAAGGTGCATGGGCCTTAACCGGGTCAGGTGTGCAAGAGTAGAGCTGAAACCAAACCCTGCAGGACAGGGGGGCTTGAGGAGCGGGTCGGGGAACACTGCTCTGTCAAATAAAGCAGAAATGCCCCAAAAAAAAAAAACAGATTTAAGAATGAAGGTGAATAGAGTTCAGAAATCACGACACACAAAAAGTAACTGATCTGCTCTGTATCCAAAAGCAGCAGAATGACACCACCAGCTGAGGGAACTACAGATGGAGGGCAGAGTCTGGGTGACGTTTTTGGTTCCAGGAAACGGCTGCAGAGTGAGAGGTCTCGCCGGGCCGCAGCTCCTCTCCGCAGCTCTGCGCTCGCTCAGGTTGTCTGCTGCAGGACGGAGGAATGTGAAGGGATTGTGCGTCAGGGATCCGGCCTCACTGGAATAAACTATGGAGCTCGAGCCCTTCTCCCGGCAGAGGAGCGAGAAGCTGCTTTAAGGTCTCCACTATGAGGAGGAGCGCCTGCTGGACCCCGGAGCGCAGCCGTGCGGTTTATGGATTATTGTTATAAGGAACTCCAGGTGCTCCTCTGCCAGTCAGTCAGGCGGCTGGTTAAAGTTCACACAAGTTTAGTTTTTCCCTTTTCTGTGTCAGGACGGTGTGTTAGCAGCTCATGATGCCGGAGCTGATCACTGTGACAGAGTTTATCGCGGAGACCAATGAGGACTACAAAGCTCCCACCACCTCCAGCTTCACCACTCGGATGTCCCACTGCAGGAATGCTGTGGCCGCCCTGGAAGAGGTGAGCACACCCTGGGGAATTATGAGAATAATATAAAAGCCTTTATTTATGGAGCAGTTTATTATTATTATTATCATTAAACACAATCACAATGTAGTTTACAAGATGCCAGAGTAAAACATGAAGTACAAAAAGAGAAGACATACAGACTTGTGGCAGAATAATGACAAAGTATATCCATCCCTTTTTTCCAAACCTAGTTATTCCTAATAAGGGACGCCCACCGCGTGCTTCCCCCAGCATGCATTGCTTGGAAGGCAGGGAAATCGAGGGAAACACCCTGGGCAGGCTGCCAGTCCCATCACATGGCAAAAAAAATGTCACATTAATAATAATAATAATAATAATAATACAAAATTCACTACAATATCTGCCTAAAATGTCATCGGGCTTATGGGAAGACTGTGTGATTTAAGTACATTTTTTTTATATGTACTTTTTTTTTTTTTAAAAGATGAAACGCAAAAGGTGTTGAAGTGAAACCTAAAGCCAGTCATCCTGTGAGGAAAACTGCATCATTTCAGGAGATTTGTTTGCTTTTTTTAAACAAAACACCCTTTCGCTTTAATTTACACTGATTCCACATGACTTCCTCCGCCGCAGCCGAAACCGGACTACAGATCTATTGAATGTACGGCTCGCAGACTGGCGTGGGCCTGAAGGGGTTTAGGGTCGGAGCCGTGAGAGAGCGAGAGCAGGGGAAAGCAGCTCCATGTTTCCAGCACATTTACTTTCTGCTGAAAAGAGGAACAGGCAGCAGCACTTCCTGTTGCTGTAAGAGCGGCTGTTGCTGCTGCAGTGTGTTGCAACACATTCACACACACACACACACACATTCACACATACACTAACACACACACTCACACACTCACACTTTAGTTAGATGTACAGCCAGTTCACCTGCCTCTGTGGTAGTCATACTGATACTGTAGTACTATTACTGCGATTACTACTAATATTGATACTCAAAACGCAGAATCTCCCCTGAGAGCAGCGCAGGGCGAAAAATAAAAACTTTAACAGGTAAAAACCTAGAGGATGTGGCTCCAGGTGGGCGGCCATCTGCCTCCACCGCAGGGACGAGAGAGAGAGAGAGGGAGAGAGAGAGGGAGAGAGAGAGAGAGAGAGAGAGAGAGAGAGAGAGAGAGAGAGAGAGAGATGTAGGGAATTTGAAAAAACGTGATTGTTTTACCACCGATCAGACAGGTAGAATCCAGAGGGACACCAACCTTAACCTTTACCTTAACCACAACCTGCCTTACCTTACCCTTAACCTTAAACTTAACCTCAACCTTAAGTTAGCTTGCTTTTGTGAGGCGAGGCCCCACAACACTAGTAGTACCTGGTACACACCCACACACACCCACACACACACACACACACACACACACACACACACACACACACACACACACAGCAGGCGGTGCCATGCCAGGTGCCGAGCCACCCATCAGAACTACAACTACTACTGCTGATACTACTTCAACTACTACTACTACTGTTAGTGCTATAGTACTACTGCTGATACTACTTCAACTACTACTACTACTGTTAGTGCTATAGTACTACTGCTGATACTACTTCAACTACTACTACTACTAGTGGTGCTATAGTACTACTGCTGATACTACTACTATTACTACTACTACTAGTGGTGCTATAGTACTACTGCTGATATTACTACTATTACTACTGCTGGTACTACGTCTGGTGCTACTACTACTGTTAGTGCTATAATACTACTGCTGATACTACTGCTACTACTACTGATGCTATGGTACTACTGCTGCTACTAATACTAGTGGTACCATAGTACTACTGTTACTACTGCTGCTGCTGTGTTAGTACTACTACTATGATTACTGCTTTTACTTCTACAGCTGATACTGTTACTACAACTGTACTGCTACTGTACTGCAAAGTCATGATAATGATGTCATTTGACTTTTTTAATGAGTTTTACAGCCTGACTGACGGCTGCTGGGTGACTTCCTCCTCCTGTTGCATTCTGGGACAGATGTGGCCCCGGGCAGTGGGGGGCGGGGAGGGGTGAGACGGGGGGTGAGACAGGGCTTCTCCTGCCTGGTCGTGTCCCAACAGGACCTGTCTCACCCTGCCTCTCTCTCTCTCTGTCGAACTCTTTTTCAGCCTTTCCTCCTCTCTTGTTCCTCCTTTTCTCTCTCACTCATGTGTCTGTAACTACGTACAGCTATTTCACAACCTGACTTTCTCTCTTCTCTCTTTCTCTCTTTCTTTCTTTCTTTCTTTCTGTCTGTCTGTCTCTCAGCTCGTGTCTGTCTCAGGAGTAAAGGTCCTCCCGAGCGTCAGGCTTGTCTCGACACGTCTTCGCTCTGTTAGGATTTAAAGGAGCTCTGCATCAATAAATCACCACATTAACTTTGAGGCTTCATTGTAATGACAGTAAACAGCCGAGCTGCTGTCGCTTTACGGCTCAAAGCAGGAAGGGGGCGCTGCTGAGCGAGAGGCCGATGGAAAAGGAGTTTGCCTTCAGGGCTCTCTAACCGTGACGCTGAGAAAGGCTTTCCTGAAAAACAAAAAAAAAACCTCCCAGAGATCACCTGTCAATCAAACTGTGGGGGCGGGGCATAGGCGGAGTTTGAAATTTGCGCTGGGGGGGGCAAACATTTTTTTTTTATTATTATTTTATTTATTACAATACCAAACATAATGTAATTCAGATTTATTTCTGAAAATAATCTTATTTTATTGCATTGCTTAAATGGAAAAAAAAAATATTGGACCTATTTTTGAATGTAGTGACACATTTCAGACGCTAACTCCGCCTATGGGGCGGGGCTTGGATTTCCAGTGTGTGTCCAGTTCCTGAAGCTTTTGGAGAATAAACTCTTACGGATGGAGTTTGAGTTTCTCTTTTCTTGGACATGGTGGCTATTACTGCAGTAACATATTACAGTACTCCGATTACAATTTTGTACAATTCTGCGTCTTATGTAACAGCGAGGGTGGAGCTAACAAACTGTGGCAGTGAGAACAAGCAATAAACGAAGCTTCACTGGCTCTTCATCACAGCCACAAACTTCAAAAGCCTCTTTGTGCCTCTGCAGCGTTGTCATGGTGATCCATATGATTGACAGGGAGGTGAGTTTAAGCCCACATGTGTCTACAATCCAGGTAAAACTCAACTGAAGCGCTCAGGTGTGTCTGGTTCTCCCCAGTTCTCTGCTCCGTTCTTTATGTTTTCTCCTCAGACTTTTCTACCTGAAGGGTGTCAGGCCCACACGGCTGCACAGGAAGTGATGCGTTTCCCTGTGTGTTTGGAATAAACAGAGGAAGAAGAAGAGCTGAGTGTTTGGCATGAGCAGCGATAGCCGCCATGACTGAGCAGAGAAAGATAAGACAAACTGGAAATCCAGGTTCACGCTGTTTGATTGACAGGCGATCATTATAAACATGTTCAAACTGGACTGACAGGCTGCATCCGTATCAGTTTATTTACCAAGGAACAGCAAATGGAAGAGCTACAGTATCGACTGGAGAATTGTTTCACCTATTTTTCATTTCAAGGCTCCTCAACCAGATCCTACAAGTTAAAATCTACCTTCAATTAATATTTTACCTAATTTATTTATTTATTTAGGTATAAACTTGCATATTTATTCATGATTTAATTCATTTATTTATTAATTCATTGGATTTGGCCTAATACAGCCTCCTGATATTGTGCCTTAACGTTTAGAGAGCTGTTACTGACAGCTGTTTCCAATATTCTGTCCCCCCTCATGTACATAAATACGGAGGACAAAAAACTAGAAACCCCTCTCAGTATAATGCAGTCCAGTAGCAGATCTCTGCAAACTACAACCTCAGTAATAAACACAGAATTAAAGTGACACATTCTGCACAATGTCAACACAAACTGAACATTATAAACTTTGTTAAAAGTAGAATTTATGGCCGAGCTGCTGTCAGAGTGGACAGCTGGAGCTCAGGAAGTGGTTATGTACCTTTTTTGGCTCTGGAAAAAAAAAGGTTCACATAATTACCATGAGGTGCAATAATTAGCCCTATAGGAGGTACATTTGTGTAGATTGTACCTCAGGGGACAGAAATGGACTCCTGCTGTACCCTTGTTTCTCACAGTGTATGAGAGGCGATGTCAAGTCAGTTAAAGTGAAATGCTGTGAAACATCCAGTAATGTGCAGCTACTTTTGATTTTCAACCTCTGGACAAAAAGAGAATCTGCACCTACAAATCACAGTTCAGTGTTTAGTTTTCAGATCAGCTTTTTGTTCCCGATCAGCCTCTGGACTGTCGGCATGTCTCAGCTCTGACTCACTGTGACTCACCAGAGCTCACACACACACACACACACACACACACATACACACACACAGAGCTGCTGCTGCTGCTGAAAACAAGGAAGTGCACCGCATAAAATGACCTGAGTACACACTGTTAGTTTGTTTTATTTACCACTGATTACAGTAAAAGATGTCTAGATATAGATTATATAGAAGATACGGAAAGAAACATACATGAAAGACATTAAACCCAAGAAATGGCTTATAGAGTGGCAACGCCCGGATACAATTACACATCAGCCAAAGACAATAAAAATGAAAAAACACACATATATACACACACACACACACACACACTCATGCGGTCACTTAGAGGTGGCAGTGCCTTTAGATAATGCACATCGAAACAACTCTATCTATAAACTTAGCAGCATGACGTTTCAGTTTTGGTAGAGCTAAAGGTAATGTGGTTAATAGATGTGCACATACACACACACACACACACACACACACACACACACACACACTAACACACCTAAACACACACTTCACATCATTGCTTTTATCTCTCTGTATGACCAAACTGGGGCCTGGGAACCTGCAGGGGTTCTCAGGGGTGATCTGTAGGGTTCCAAGTATTACGATTATTTTGACAGATAAATCAAAGAACAGAATAAAAGAATAAACCAAAGGAAGCGTGATAGTAAAAAGCAATGTTGAATAAGTAAGTTTTCAATTGCTGTTTAAAGATGTTCTCAGAATCTGCATCTCTTGGGTGGGGAATTCTATATTTTTGGTGTGCAGTTAAAAAAGGCTTCGCTGACGATTCTCTTATTTATGTGATAGTCTGTATTTAAAAAAAAAAAACAGCAGAAGATCTAAGAGGCCACTAAGGATTATAAAACGATACAGAATCAGTGTCTTATGCCGGTTCAAAATTATTAAGAGTCTGTAAACAAGTAGTAGTATTTTAAAAATCCTAAAAGACACAGGGAGTCGGTGCAGGTCAGCTAAACCCGGACTGATCTGCTCTCTCTCCTGTTCTGGTTAAAAGTCGAGCGGCAGAGTTCTGAGTTAACTGACGTTTATCAGTGGATTGTTTGGGAAGGCCAGTGAGAAGAGCATTACAGCCGTCTGATCTACTTGAAGTAAATGCATGAACTCGTTTTTCAGCGTCTTGTTGGGATAGGAATGGTCGTACCTTTGCAATATTCCTTAAATGAAAGATTCGCGATTTTAGAAATTTACAGTGAGAAGTTGCAGCAAAAGAATCAGTAAAGGTTTACGGGTAAAATTGTCCTAAGCCCCCTGGGTGTTTTTTCTGTTGAAGCACCATGGACGGCTCCAAATCCTCAAGATTCTTTGAGGGTTTCCCAGGGGTCCTTGAGATATTTCTAAGGAACCTAAAGGAGATTACAAGGGCTCTTGAAAGGTTTCCAGGATCCCTTAGGTGATTCCAAAGGTTATCAATGGGTTTCCAAGGGTCCAAGATCTTTTGAGGGGTTTGCATGAAACCTGAAGGGGGTTCCAGTCATTCTTGAAAGGTTACTAGGATCCCTCAGATGATTCCAAAGATTCCTGAGTCATTTCGAAGGTTTTTTTGGGGGGGGGTCCTATGTGTCACTGACAGGGTTCTCGGGGTCCTTCAGAGATTGATGGTACTTTTGAGGGGTTTCCAGGGGTCCGTGAGAGTTTCTAGAGTTTCTTTTGGGGTTTCCTGGGGTCCATTAGGGGGTCTCAAGAGGTCCACAACAAAATGGGGAGGTTTAGTTTCATTATGACTTAATTCAGAAGAAATACACACGGTCAGAAAATGTGTAATGAAGCCTAATTACAGTTTTTATGGTTCTACAATGCAACGGTAAAGTTGCCGAAATCTTTCATGTTGACTTTTTTGTGTTTTTTAGATGGATTACTGTCTGTCTCTCAATCCAGTATTATGTCATTTTCTTGTCATTTGTGAAAACATTTATTAATTCATTCAGTGTAGTAACTCTGATTTTGGTGATTTGGTGATGTTTTTTTAAAAAAAAAAAAAAAAAAACATGTTCAAGCTGTTTTTCTTAGTTCCTGAAACGAAAGGTTTTCAAGCAGACAGCAACAGTGTGAGACTGATCTCATGTGGGTGTGTCGCATGAAGGTGTGTTTGGGTACCTGAAATGAACCATGGATTTAGGAAGTGTAGAAACTGGGATTATATTGTGCGACCAATCACACAAGCCACACAAACAGTTTCCTCACACAGCAGACTCTGCCTGGAGAGCCTGTAAACCTGCCTGTTATCCTCAATTAGACAACTCCATACATGCTCACACACACATACCCACACACACACACACACAGGCCCGCCTTTAGTCTGATCTTCAGTTTAGGGCTGCAACTAATGATTATTCACACTGACGATTAATCTGTTGATTGTTTTTTCATGAATCATGTAGGGTGTAAAGTGTGTGTGAAGTGATCAGAGTCCAAACTGACGTCTTCAAATGTCTTCCTTAATCTTACCAGCAGCCCAAAAAAAGTATTATTTTTATTAAGATATGACCAGAGAAATCAAAGACAATCTGAGGATCTGAGTGAAGCTGGAATCAGACAGTCGCAGGTGGTTTTAACTTGAGAAATGACCAAAATGATTTATCAGTCATTGAAATTATGATTGACTCATTTCCTGTTGCCCAGCTGATCATTTCAGTGTGTAATCAGCGACTTTACAGCTTCTCCATGCAGAACATCAGATGTGCTGCATGTTAGAGTGTAAACCAGCCAGCAGGATGTGGAGCAGCTGGAGCTACAACATTAAAACACCTTTTACAGGTTGATGCAGCAATAATATAACTCTCTGAAAGGTACTGATCCTCACAGTGAGCTGCTTTTGCAGATCCCCTAGGTGATTCCAGAGATTATCAAGGGGTTTCCAAGAGTTCTTTTTGGGGTCCTATATGTCACTGATAGGGTTCTTGGGGTCCTTCAGAGATTGAGGGGGTTTTTGAGGGTTTTCCAGGAGTCCTTGAGAGCTTCTGGGGAACCAAATGGAGGTTACAAGAGTTCTTGAAGGATTTCTAGGATGCCTTAGGTCATTCAAAAGGTCATTCAGGAATTTCCAAGGGTCCTTTAGGAATCCTTGCTGTCATTGACAAGGTTCCAGGGGTCCCTCGGAGGTTTCCCAGGTTCCTTTATGGGGTTCCAAGTTTTCTGATGGATTTGCATGAAACCTAAAGGGGGTTCCAATCGTTATTGAAAGGTTTCTAGGATCCCTAAGATTATTCCTAAGATTCCTGAGGAGGAACCGTTCTTCACAATGAACGACTTTTACTTTTCACACTGAGAATACTGCTGCACTTTTACTGAGGGAACATGCAGGAATGCTGGACTTTTACATTGAAAGGATTTTTACATTGTGTTGTTGCTGCTGTTGCTGTCCCTGCTGTGTCTGATCTTGACTGTGTTTGTCTTCAGGCTCTGGATCTGGACAGAGCCGTCCTCCACAAGATCAAGAAGTCAGTGAAGGCCATCAGCACCTCTGGTCTGGGTGAGTGACGCACTTTGACCTCCAGGTTTTTCATTTCAGTTAAAATCAGCGACGTCCACAGGTGGAGGAGCCGGCACTGGTGAACAACAGACAAAAAAAAAAAAACTCCACACCACAAACCTCAGTTCTTAGATCGTGCCAGGCTGCAGGGTTTGACGCCTCCTCCACTCCACCCCCATACTGACACCCTTCAGAGGGAGGGGGAGGGTCTTCAGGGGAAACGAAAGCAGGGAACCTGAACATGACTTTGAGATGCAGCTCAGGCCTGTGTGTCAGGTCATTCTAGTTATTCAAGTTAGGCGGCTATTTATTTATTAATTTATTTAGCGCGTGTAAGGGCTGGAACATTATGAATACGAAGCCATTCCCATGTTCAATTATGTGCCATAAGTTGTTTTTGGACAACTGGAGAATGAATAAAAATGGTCAAAAAATACCACCAAAATGCCACATTAGGACACCGAGACCTTGAGGAACACCACAGAAAAATTCATGTTTTGATTTGGTGTCGAAAACTTTTTACATCTGGAGATTTCTGTAAGAAGTGCATGTTTCTGTGATGGGATGTTGAGCGTTGTGTTGTGTAAATGTGTCAGAAACTGGCCCTTATTGTCAATATACCTACAAAACCAGAGCTCCTCTGAACGGCCTCGCTCTCCAGTTTGTGTGTGTAAAGTCTGATGAGGCTGTGATTCTCCTAGAGGTCACTAGAGGTCATTTTCTCCAGCGACGTCCAGTTTGACAAAAGTCTCTGCCTGCAGTGAAATGGCTGCTATGGGGGCCAACATCATCACACAGGAATCAAATGTGGCTCATTGAATCCACAAGAGTCTCAGCTTTCCAGTCAAAGCCAACTGATGCAGCTCCAAGACTGTTTAGGCCCCAGTCTGCACACACACACCATTTTACAACAGGCCACAAGAACACATGTGGACTGCAGGCTTTGGGGCCCAAACTGCATGGGATTAGCAGAAGGTGGGCGTGTCTGCAAAGGGGAGAGAACCCATTTTCATTCACACAGCTGGAGGTCAGAGGTCAAGGGACACACTGGAAACAGACATGACAGTTTTCCCCTTGCCAAAATTTTGTTTAAATTTGCAGTGATATTTAGCCGCCTTGCTGACAACCCAGCAGGACAAAAGAGGCCGTGGATGCCGGCATCCATGTGCAGACAGACCTCAGATCTGAGACATCAAAAACAGAGACTGAGGTGCTCAACCACAATCTGCTTCAAAGCCTCCAGTCTTGTTGATTTGCTTTCATTTCACCTGAAGGATTCCTCGCCTTGAAACTCTGTCAGACCTCAATGGTGAAAAACAAATAAATGTATTTTTAAAATTAGTTTGATATTTTGTTGAGATTTATATTATATTTTCAATACCAAATATTTCTAAAAAAGGACTAAAAATTAACAGTGAAACTAATAAAAACTAAACTAAACTAGCAAACTTGTTTTTACGACAAATTAAAACTCAACTGAAATAAAAAAAATAATGCATAATGCAAAACTAGAGTAAGCTTTGTGTGTGTGTGTGTGTGTGTGTGTGTGTGTGTGTGTGTCACAGCGCAGTGTGTGTTCAGGCAGGTGGAGTTTCACCACACATTCCTCCCATACCGCTCACCTGTCCCAGCATGCCGCGGGACAAACGACCGCCTCAGCCGCTCCGCTTCCTGTGCGGGCCGAGCCGCCGCCACTGCTGTCTGACTCATTAAAGGGACATTCCCACTGCTCAGCGGAAGGCTGGCAGGAGCTTTCTTCCAGCGCCGCGCTGTTACGCTGCACAAAGACACAAAAACAGTGTCGCGTCTCTGCACGTTTTCGCTGATGTCAGAGGATTTCACCTGATTTCTGTGTGTGTGACGTGACAGAAGAGGAAGCACCAAACCAGGCGTTAAACTGGTTTTACAGTTTTTCCCAACTGCTAAAACACATTTCTTGAAACCTCCACCCATTTTCTCAAAACGTTAAACACAAATCCAAAACGTCAAACTACATTCACAAAAACCCCAGACTTTTCTATCCAAACCAAACAGTGTGTTCAGGTCACACACACAGCAGGTAAAAACACAGTCACCTCAGAGCATTCGTCACACACTACATCAAATAATGTAGGACACAGCATCCAGGGCATGTAGGTAACAGAAAATGTTTATTGTAAATGCATTTAGCAAAATAATATCGTAGTCAAAACAATATCCAGACTACATTCAGCACTTTCATAACAAAAAAATAAAACTAAATGAAAAGCACATCACTGCACAAAGTCACTGAGATTCATTCTCCAACATCATGTCTTTGTTGGGGGTCCAGCCAGAGGACTTCATCCATGTTACAGGCAATATTTACTCAAATTGGGTTGAATTCTTTGTCCTGCTTCCCTCATTGTCATCCCATCAACAAGGACATGGTGTATGATAGTTGCCCAAATTTCACCAGTGATGATAGTTCTTGGTCTTCCTCGTGCCCTTCCTCCTCGTCCACCACCTCTAGTACGTACTCTTCCTCCTCTGCCTCTCTGTGTGTTTCTGTCCATTGTAGATGGATGCACATGTGCCACCTGTGAACTCTGAACTGACTTTTATCCTGCCCAGTCGCTCTGATCACATTATTAGAAACATGTGTGTGCAGTTTTGAGTTGTTGTGTGTAAAAGGTGACGGCTGTGTTGGAGTTGTGTTCACATTCAGCTGTCAGTGTTTACAGTGTATGGCAGTGTGAAATGTGTTTAGTGAATGAGAATGTGTTTAAGGTTTAGCAAAAAAGAGCAAATGAGTTTTGCAAATTGTGTCCAAATACCTGAACAGTGTTTAGGGTTTGGCCAAAAGAGTGTTTGATAGGAAAAATGAGTTTAGGCCGCTGAGGATTTGTTTCAGAGAACGGAGTTTAGTGTTTGAGCAACTGAGAAAAACTGTAAGACACTTTCTCTTGTTTCAGATAAATCATTTCTATGCAAACAAAATCAAAATAATCTGCCAATTCAGTGAGATAACTTGACTATTTTTTTCTTTTTCTTTTTAATCTCTTATTATTTATTTATTTATTTTTTACAAAAGTCCTTTTAGAGACGGATGCATCTCCTACAAACACAGTGACACCTTCACTGCAGAGCTGCTCTCAGTGAGTGTGTGTGTGTGTGTGTGTGTGTGTGTGTGTGCGCTGCATCAGCCTCAGTGAGGAGCCTCCCTGCAGCCTGAGGGGTTTTCACTGTTTAGGCTCATTCTGTTTTTGTCCTGAGGGTTCTGGTCCCACTTGGTTTGACCTCAGAGAGAGACGGGGCAGGGCTGTGGGGTTTAAATCTAAGTTTTCCTCTCAGTCGGTCCAAAGCTGCTGTAGATGCTGACATCAGCAGATTATTGCAGCAGAATCCCATAATCTCACTGTTTCAGCATTAATATCCTTCTGCTTTAACGTGAATATCTCAACAATAACATGAATATCTGACTGCTTCAACATTAAAGTCCCAGTGAAGTGGCATCGTGCATATTTTGCTGTACTTCCTGTTGAAAGAGGAAGTTGGGGTGGGGCTTAATTTGAGGCGGGATCATTTAAAATGCAAACCGATAAAACAGCAGCATCCAGTTATTTCTGTGTTTTTCACAATAAAGTGACCATCAAAACTACACAGTTGTCCTGAAAGTAAAAGAACTGGGATTTGGTGTAAAAAATGAGGAAATCCAGTTTTTATTTTTATTATTTTTATTTTTGTCGTTAAAAATATTAGTGGTCTTTAATTAGCAAACCACCTGGAAAAAGTCTCTTCTTTGTGACTTTAAGCGGCAGCCGGCGGCGTGTCGCAATAAAAGCGCCTGAAGCTGCCAGCTCTCAGTCGTCGTCGTATCCCATGATGCTCTTGTGATATTGTGTTTATGCAAAATGCTGTTTGTGCAGTTATTGTGACATAAAACCAATCGGAGTGTGAGGAAACAGGGAGAACAACCAAAAAAAAATCATTCTGCTCAGGATTGTGAAAGAATGAAAGTTGAAACGTTGTAGAAGAGAGCGGGCAGCTTCCTGTCTGACACAGGAAGTCCCTCTGAACTTTGACCCCTCCCAAACACACACACACACACACACACACACACACACACACATGCACACATGTTAATGAGCTGTTTAATCCTGTTAACTCTCTCCTCAGTCTGCCAATGAAGCAGGAAATGATGCACTAGTTTTATTTCAAGCCTCGTTCCTCTCCTCTTTCTTCTTCTTTTCTCCGTCTTCCTCTCCTCCTCCTCCTCCTCCTCCTCCTTCCTCTTCTTTTCTCCCTCCCCTCACGGTTGACGGTGGTGTGTTTCTGTGTGTTGCAGCTCACGTGGAGAACCAGGAGCAGTACATCCAGTCCTTGGAGAAGTTCGGGGAAACCTTGCGAACAGGGAGGACGCCGACGTCGGCTCGGCCTTCACCAACTTCTCCGTCTTCACCAAGGAGCTGACGGCGCTCTTCAAGAACATGGTGAGACCCAAACCGAGCCGCGGTCCCGTTTATTCAGCCGGCGACGACGACTTTTACACCCCTGGATCGAAGTTTGTAAAGAGCTCGTGTTCGTGTGTTGGTGAGCAGCAGGGCAGGAAAAACATCTGCAGAGTGGAGGGGCGTGGTGGGGTTATGGGGGGGCTTAAGTCAGCTTTTTGCCCATGAAACATGCAGGTGGAAATGAAAATATTAAACTGGGAAATGGGGATAAAATGAGCTCTTTAACCGCTGGAGTTTTCAGTATCCAACATCCAAAAAACGACCCCACAGGTCGTGTGTACAAGCAGCTTCTTACGACCTATAGTCATGTGTTAAAGTTCAGTGACCTGTAGATAATAACCACACTGCGGCGTGTGAGGAAGTCAGGTGACCCACCCTGCAGGCTGGACCGGACCTGGGTTCGATTCCTGCATGAAGCGAGTGTTGATGTACGTTCCCGGGTGTTGGGTTTCATTCATTCCTGCATGTGTATTGTTGTCACCATGACAACAGAGGTCGACTAACCTTAACCTCAACCTCACCTGAACATTAAGTGTTCAGTTTGCAGACTCAAGCGTTTTGTTAGTGATTACAGGCTCAGACAGTCGTGTTGTTGCGGGACAGCGTGGAGGGTTACGGTTTGAAAGGTGGCGCAGTTCTGTTGATTTAATGATCGGCTTGCGAACACGTTCTCAGGAGAACGTTCTGAGGGTCCACACCGAGGTACTCATTTCAGAAAAGCAATGTTATCTTGCTTTTTCAAACGGATTGACGACCTGCCGCCGTGGCCGAGCGGGGGCCTGCAGCTCAGAGATATCAGCATCAGTTCTGGAGTGCAGAAACAAACAGTTGAACTTCTGTTTTCTCTGCTAACGAGCTTGACTTGCTGACTTCATGATGTTGTCAGTTGTTGTTTCAGCTGCTGCGAAGAAAAGTGAGTTAGCAAGCCGCTGACTGCAAGTGCCTGAGCGGACACAACATAAAGGAAAAAACATAAAGTGAGAGGTGGAACCACACTCTCTCTGTCTGAGGATGACACCAGACCATCTGTAAATAGAACAAAGGTTCAAAAAAGGTGAACTTGTCCTTTAAGAGATTTGTTCAAGCTCCTTTGCCGGAGGGTTTCCACAGTGACAGGAAGGCGTTCGGCCGCTGGTTTAGTTCACTTCTCTGTGACTGACAGTGAACCTGATGCCAAATAATGTGGTAAACTCCGCCCGCAGG
>NC_044003.1:3339815-3362315 GCF_902150065.1 Myripristis murdjan | reverse complement strand
AACAGAGAGAGACGTCACATGACAGCACATACATACATACTGGAGTGTGGATACCTGACCTGAGCCTGTCAGGAACATCACTTTGAAAATTATGTTCGGGTTCAGGTCGGGTTACTTTAGTAAAACACCACCGTAAAATAAATAAAAATAAATAAAAAAAAAAAACTCCTGTGTGTTCTGGGCAACTCCTGCCTTATTCCGCCTTTTTTGAACACATTTACACTTTATTTTCCCAGGGAAAAAAATCCTGAAATTAGTAAAACTGCACTGGAAACAAGTGGAGGCTTATCTCATGCCACAGCCAGATTTTTTTAATATATTCCCTGTACTGCGCTGGAGTTTACGCGACGACGCTGAAGGCAACACGTAGGCTATTTCAAGCAGTAAATGTGACCTGGTGATGGATCACGAGCAAAATGTGGAGCTCAGGTCGGGTTCGGACAAAAGTATGCGGTGTGATCCAGTGTGATCCAGTGTGATCCAGTTCTGCAGTGAGACAGAAGCATGACGTCACTGACAAGGGGTTTCCCAGGGCTTAGAGCAGGGGTCTAACCAGCACAGGGAAGTGGACTGTCCAAACACACAGGCTGCAGGTCACCTGCTGCTTCCTGCCGGGTTTCACCTGGGAGACACCTGCATTACACACACACACACACACACACACACACACACACACACACACACACACAGAATGTCCCCGCTGGTGGCTCATCAGCTGTGATATTCAAGATATTATCACTTGTCTCTGGAGGCAGGTGATGAGAGAAATGATCTCATCCCAACTCAACTCAGCTTTATTCATAACTCTCCTCTCATGCAGGCACGCAGCCCGAAGTGCGTCACAATAAAAGATTTAAAGAACAAAAACAGTCGACAGCGATAAAAGTTACAACAAGACTCAAAGTTACAACAATAAAAACAATCAAATGTTAAAAAATAAATAAAGTAAGTCAATAAAATAAATTAAAATACATATAAAGATAAAAAATAAATCTGAAAACCAATCCTATTTACTTTCCTGATTCACAGAAAACATTCTCACACAAGCAAAGAAAGCTCATTCTCTGATAGGTTTCCATGTCATTTTGATATAATTTTGATGTTTTTCGCACGAGGCTTTAGCTGCTGTAAGTGGCCAGAGAGTGAACGCCTGTCCAGACTTTACACTCATGACAGACGTGCAAATATTGAGATTTTGTGGGTTTTCCATGACGGCATCTACTTCCTCACTGCATTTGAAACGTGCTGTTTTTAGGTCACGTTGATCGCACTCACTGAAAAAAAACATATCACCGTCCTAACGAGGCTTTCAGTCTGAGAAAATACTGAAAATATGTGAAGCCGTTGTTTTTTATGACTTAAAGTTCATTGAAATTTTCAGTGTCAGTAACAAACTAACCCGAACATGAATATACAAATAAAAAACGTTGTCTTTTGTATATTATACGACTATAAGCAATACTGTTAACACAAAAATGTGGGGAAACATAAATAAATAAATTCCAATAGTAAAAACACATATCAGATAACAGAAGGGAGAAAGTTAAAAAAAAAAAAAAAAAAAAAAAACAAGTACTAGGGTCACTAAAAAAGAAATATTCCCAGAAAAAAAAAAAAAAAACTCTGAATTTCCGATAATAAAATTGAGAATTTATGAGAGAAAAAAAAATCTTAGGTTTTTTCTCATACATTTGCAACTTTATACTCTCAGAATTTGAGGGAATTTTTATTTATTTATTTTCTCTTTTATAAAATGAAATAAACAGGATGAAGGCAGTCCAGGGTTTTATAACACAACCAAGTCCTTCAACATCCAGAATTCAGATTCAGTATGTGAATACACCTGCTGTCAGTTTCTTTACATGTTTGATATTTGAGTGACAGCCCATGCTTGCCTCCTTTGACTCGACCTTTGACCTCCGCTCCCGTCCAGAGCGAAGATCGAGAAGGAGAAGAAGGAGCACGCCAAGCAGCACGGCATGATCCGCACCGAGTTCAGCGGAGGGGAGATCGCCGAGGAGATGGAGAAGGAGAGGAGGCTCTTCCAGCTGCAGATGTGCGAGGTGAGGTCACCTGGAAGCGGCTGCATGCTAGCGTTAGCTGCTGTAGCTAACAGGTGATCAGATCTGTGGTTTGACCTTGAGATCTGACCTGACGTCTCTCTGGAGTTTCTCTCCACAGCAGTGAAATCCCCTCGGTGATAAGATCTGCAGCACCTCTTTATGTTTAACAGGGTTTGAGTTTCCCCCCTGAGCCAGATGTCGCGTTAAGTTTCTTCTGCCTCATGAGCTTATTTCTTTAACCTGCAGTTCATTTATTTATAATTATGAAAGTCTTTTGTTGTGCACTTGAACCTCCATTTGTTTTTATGTGGGCTCAGCGCTGCAGATATATATGTGCAGTATGTACATATATATGTACATATGTCTTACAGCAGTTTCTGATTCTTTGTGTTTACTCTGGAAAGCTTGTTGTGTTTCAGCTTAAAAAGTACGATATAAAGTAAAATGATCCTCATCAGTTTTATTACCGCTAATAATAATAGAATAGAATAGAATAGAATGCCTTTAGTGTCACTATACACACATGTACAATGAGATTAAGAGCAGCTCCTTTCAGTGCATGTAATAAAAAAAATAAATAAAAAGATAGATTTCAATATAAATAAATGTAAGTAACATAAGATAAAATAAGTAAAATAAGTTATATATACAGTATGAATTCTGAAAAAAAAAATATTGCACAGCATGGTCAGTGGTGATATTGCACATTTAAATAGTGTTTCACAGTATTAGTAGTAGTATAGTAATAATAATAATAATGATATCCTCATTTATAGAACACCTTCCAAAAACGACAAGGTGCAAGAATAAAACCAAAAACAGTTAAAAGGCAAAAGTGAACGTAAAAACGGTGCCAAGCTTACAGAGGTTGCAGCAGGAAGTTACAGCCGTGTCTGTGCTAAGCCACGCCCCCTCCCGGCCATGTTGGTGTCATAGGACACGCCCCTTTTCGGCCAGTCAGCGGGCCGGTGCTGCGTGGAGCCCTGTCCAGCCTCCCTGTCGGGTTTTGTGACGTTACGTAGCCGTGTTCGGAAAATACAGCCCTGTTTTTGCTAAGCCCCGCCCACTGCCACGCCCGAAAAGTTATTTAGTTATTTCAGCTGGACCATGAAAGAGCTTCCCAACAAGAGTCTGCAAATCCGTTCAGAGCTTTTTGATTTGTCTTATAGAAAGGGCTGAAATCAAGGAATAAATCAAATGTCACATATAAATAATCAAAATATGCAAATCAGTAATAAAGGAGGCGAAAGGCTCAGATTTAAAAGACAACAAGTCACCTCATTTTATGCCCTTATTTTGTTTGAATGTTATTTATTTCTTTAACCTTGTCCTCTCTCTTTCTCTCTCCAGTATCTTCTGAAAGTCAACGAGATCAAAGTCAAGAAGGGAGTCGACTTCCTGCAGAACCTCATCAAGTTCTTCCACGCTCAGTGCAAGTAGGTCGCTCGGGTTCGTTCCCAGAACGCCACAAAACTCAAAATTCACCTCATTTCCACACGTTTGTTTTTATTTCAGAAAACAAACACGCATCTGACGTTGGTCATTTTCAGTATGTATGCTATATCCAGCAAGACAAAATCCACCCAACAAATCATTTGTTTTAGTTTTGAGTATTAACTTTAAATCCGCACTTTGCACATTAGCGGCCCCAAGTGGCAGCGGGAGGTAACTGCTTAGATTTGTAAAACTCCATTACCCAGAAATCCTTGTATTATTTGTTGTGTTAAGATCTTGCCTCATGTGCATTTAATCTCATTTCAACACAAAAAAAAAACAAAAAAAAAAAAACAGTGAAATCTGCCAACGCTGTTACGTAACTTCACTTGTTTTTTAAATCAAGTGAGAAAACGTTGAAATAAAGCAGATCACAACACACAATGTCCTTTATGCATCACCAGAAAATGATTTGCATTGGAAACAAGTGGAATTATCTCTTCTCAGCTGGAAAACTCTGGAAAAAACATCTGGTAAAAAACATAATTTGGATTCAACAGGATAAATGTCCTGTTCAGTCGATTAGATTTTGAACAAAGACTTGAGTTCTCTATGAATGTTTTGTGTTGAGTTTGTAGCTTTAAGTTTCTGAAGTGGAGGAAAATCTCATTTTGGGCTAAAATGCTGGATATTTATTGTCTCTCTCTCTCTCTCTCTCTCTCTCTCTCTCTCTCTCTCTCTCTCTCTCTCTCTCTCTCTCTGTGTCTGGTCAGTTTTTTCCAGGACGGACTGAAGGCCGTCGAGAATCTGAAGCCGGCCGTCGAGAAACTGGCCACAGACCTGAGCACAGTGAGGAGCACTCCTTCAGCTCCTTCAGCTCCTTCAGCTCCTGCAGCTCCTTCAGCTCCTTCAGCTCCTGCAGCTCTTTCAGCTCCTTCAGCTCCTGCAGCTCCTTCAGCTCCTTCAGCTCCTGCAGCTCCTGCAGCTCCTTCAGTTCCTTCAGCTCCTGCAGCTCCTGCAGCTCCTTCAGCTCCTGCAGCTCCTTCAGCTCCTTCAGCTCCTTCAACTCCTGCAGCTCCTTCAGTTCCTTCAGCTCCTGCAGCTCCTTCAGTTCCTTCAGCTCCTGCAGCTCCTGCAGCTCCTTCAGCTCCTTCAACTCCTTCAGCTCCTTCAGCTCCTGCAGCTCCTGCAGCTCCCTCAGCTCCTTCAGCTCCTTCAGCTCCTTCAGCTCCTTCAGCTCCCTCAGCTCCTTCAGCTCCTTCAGCTCCTGCAGCTCCCTCAGCTCCTTCAGCTCCTGCAGCTCCCGCAGCTCCTTCAGCTCCCTCAGCTCCTTCAGCTCCTTCAGCTCCTTCAGCTCCTGCAGCTCCTTCAGCTCCTTCAGCTCCTTCAGCTCCTTCAGCTCCTGCAGCTCCTGCAGCTCCTGCAGCTCCTGAACTGTGATGCTGCTGCTTTAATAGACAGAGCAGAGCGGAGGCAGAGTGTTAATACAGTACAGGGGAAGAAATGCTGTCGGAGCTGTTGTTAAAGGAGCATTTCACCAAAACATGCCTCTTAACTCTTCCAGTCCTCGACCTTGATTCCTCGGCTGTGATCTGCAGCTCGTTAGATTTTCCACTGCAGCTGTAAGCTTCGGTTTCATCTCAGTTCACCGTCTTAACTCTCTGTATCTAAAGCTGGCTAGTAGTTTTTAAAGCCAGAGTTCATTCCTCACTGAAACTCTGCCTCATGAAATTAGAGCGGGGCAAAATCATCGGACGAGTTTGACATTTGCACAAAACAAAACATGTCGCTGAGCTGATGCTTGTAAAGCAGCTGCATGATGCACAGCTGCATTCTCACCACGTGCAGCAGCAGAGGAGGCCCATCCTGGTTGTGTATAACAATAACTGTCTGGTCTGAAAAAGTAGTCATATTGCTCAGTGAGTTTTACCTCCACGCCATCGTCCATCACAGAGGACGAGCTGAGTCTCCTGATCCAGACAGATCAGGAGAGGAGGATTTATTGGAGGTTTTATTTTGTGTGTCCTTGTCCTGCCTGTCGCTCAGATCAAACAGACTCAGGATGGAGAGAGGAAGCAGCTGACTCAGCTGCGGGACGTCCTGAAGGCTTCGCTGCAGTCGGAGCAGAAAGAGGTGAGGGCGCTTGTTGCCAAGGCAACACACATGTCGCCATCTTTTGCCTTGCAAGGAATCTGTGAGCCTTCCAGGTCAGATTTTCAATGAATAAATGCATTTGTTTTTGATTACCTTTTCTTTGTACCGTCAATTTTATCACAAGGACATTGAGTTTAGCATTCAGGGTAGCACCTTTCTTCCTTCTTACCTGGAAGATCCTCCATTATAACAGCAATCCAGCAAGGTGTGACACACCTGGCTTTTACTGGCTTTGGTTTCCTGCAGTTTTTCACCAGGAGCTCAGATCATTAAAACAGAGCCCTGCGTATCTCCCAAAAACTGCTGCTAGTGTAGTCGACCAGCCTGGCCGTTACAGAGAATATTCTGTAATTACAACAGTGCAGGATTTTTTTTTTCTAAACATTGATGTTGATGGTCCTGCTGTGTTCCAGGACACCCAGGCCAAGCAGAACGCCGGCTACAGCCTCCACCAGCTGCAGGGCAACAAGGCCCACGGCACCGAGCGCTCCGGGATGCTCTACAAGAAAAGTGAGGGGTGAGTGCCCCAAACATCATTATTATTATTATTATTATTATTATCAGTGTATATTTTGTAATTAACGTTTGTTTTTCTGTACGTCACGCACAATATCTCCACCAGCTGGATTTTCACAAAACCTTTGGGGAAGTATTTTATTGCTGCACTGTGATTGGCCGCAGTTGCAGGTTAATCTGCAGCTGATTGGCCCAGACGAGGATTGGGTCCTCGATGCATGCTGACATGTTTCTGAGAGAGCGGATGTTGATGTGTCTTCTCTCCGGTCCAGGCTGAGGAAGGTGTGGCAGAAGAGGAAGTGCTCGGTGAAGAACGGCTTCCTGACCATCAGCCACGGAACGGTACAGTCCTCCTCTCCTATTGGTCCTCGTGCATGAGAAGCCCCTCCCTTCTGTCTGCATGTCCATGATTTCAGCCAGTCCCCTAAAAGTCTCCTATTGGGCTTAAAGTCAAAAGAAGAAGAAAAAAAAAAAAAAACACCTGGATGAAGTGCATTTATTTTTTATTTTACATTTTTATTTTTTTTGTATTTTGAAGTGTTTTGAAGAAGAGCCAAACGGCCATTCAGGACAGAACAAGAAGCAGAGGAGGAGAAACAGGAGGAGAAGGAAGAGCATGAGGAAAAGGATGGCAGACAGAAGGGTGGGACGAGTGAATTCAAACCCGATTCATGACTTTGTGCTCTGACACTCAGTAAACCACTGTGTCTGACACTCCTGTAGATCCATGTGGGGGCGTGGTCCTTTGTCATTTGGTCCTTTGTCATTCGGTCCTTTGTCATTTGCATGCTTGGCCCATTGGAGAAAAAAATGCAATGACACTGGACCAGAACACACATGTGCTCCGTTCAGCAGGGTTCCTGTAGCGATGGAAAATAGCTGCAGAGGAATTTTCCAGGCTTGGAAAAGTGAGGAGAAATGTGTTTACAGAGTGTTTCCGGGACATTGGTTTGTAATCTTTCAGTTCTTCAAGCAACGAGGTCTTCAAGCCAAACCGTCCTCTGGTGTAGTGTGTGTGTGTGTGTTGTGTAGTTCACATTAGAGAGTCCACATTAGGGTGGGGATACCGATGGGTCCTGACCGGATTTGGACAAAAATTTAGAAACTATGTTCAGGTTCGGGTTGGGTTTGGTCTAGAGATGGGATTTATGGCTCTTTGAAGGGAGCCGGATCTTGAGGATCCGCTCCTTTCAAAGAGCCGTTCAAAAGACTGGCTCATTTTCATATTTATTTATTTTTAACCCATTAAGACCTAAACATTCCACATGAGACTAACAGGGTGGTATCAGACTATACTGGATGCTAAGAAGGTGTGGGTTAATATTTTGATCAGAATCATTCAAACTTAGACATCCCATATTCTATTGGTGGGATATCTGAGTTTGAATTATCCTGAAATAATGATAATTTCATTTGGCAATGGTCTGTGTGGACATTTGTAAACATTCCACAGGGTGGCGTGGCGCCACATCCCTCTGCTTTGACAGTAAGATCACTATTTTGGATTTACCCTTACCTAAAAAAAGCTAAGCAGAATACAATGAATTCCCATGTAAAACAGCTTTTACTTTTAGTGCAAAATAGAACAAGAACGAGCCTTGCAATATGTAGTGCAAATTTTAGTCTTTCTTTAGAAATTCATGATAACGCGCATCAAATGAGAAAACAATGATATGTAACACTATCCAATACTTTTATAAAACTAAACAAGATTTCAACTTCAAATATTAGAATAGAACAATATCAGTGCAAATTTTAAGAACATTTTGGATTGAAAACTCACAATAATAATACTAATGTTGTACACCTGAGCTGCTTTGACCAAAACAGGAGATCAGCTCCTTGACTTAGCTTACTTTCTGTAAGCAATAAAATAAAGTGTAAAAAAAAAAAATAAAAATAAAAAAAAGCAGCTCTGAAATAATACTGCAGTCCCATGCTTTATGACTTCTTCTACAGAGTGAATTAAAGCAAAAAACAAAGAAATTGGGACCTGGCTCGTTCATTTCAAAGAGCCGGTTCAGTCGTTCATTTCAAAGAGCCGTTCAAAAGAATCGACTCATTCGCGAATGACCCATCACTAGTTTGGTCACGTTGGCGTTATTTTAGTGTAAAATTAGGTAAAAGACACTGAAAGCAACACGTAGGCTATTTCAGGTGGTAAATGTAACCTAACAACGGATGACAAGCAAAATATGGGGTTCAAAGTGAATGGAGAGATACAAATCCAGTGTTGTGGATCAGCAGAGGAGCACAGAGCAGCTACTGAGCAGATTTTAGCAGCACACACCACACACACCACACACACTACACCAGAGGTCAGGTTTGGATTTTAAAGCTCCACCAGCTAGTTTCACATTCTGGCACTGCACCCCCAAGTGGCAACAAGAGGTAATCATTCGAACTTTTAAAAGTTTGAAGGACTTCATTATCTAGAAATCCTCTGCAATGAGCTCATTAAAATAAGGTGGAGGCGATGAAGAGATTCAACCAATGTGGCTAATGAAATGTAAAATTTTGCAGTTTCAGTATAGATACTGATATATTTGGTCATAAATTGCGCTTCAGTGATGGAATTTGACTTGCAGGAACGTCCAGGAACCCTGACTGTGATGTGGAGCGTGGCTCTAACACCGCCAGGCATGCCTTTCACTGGGATTAAATTAAATTACTGCACAGTGAAACTCACCTCACTTCACTTGATGCAGATGCTCAGTGTTTTAGGTTCACATGTCCCAACTAATACAAGTTATAAGTGATAAACCTGCAGGCTATCAGGGAAAGAGGATGAGAGGTTTCTGATATGAGGTTTAAGTCAGTTTTGTTCCAAAGTACAAAAGTTGGAAGATGCGGTACTATGACCATCTTCAGTGGCTGCACTTTGGATAAAAAATCGATTTATATCTCATAGAAAGAAACCTCTCATTTGAAAGCTGCAGTAAGCGATTTCTGACCACTAGAGGGCGTTGAGTGCTCAAACTCTGTCTGCAAACAAACAGAGTCAGTCCTGCTTCCTGGTTCATGGTGGCTCACTGGTACGAAACTGAAAGTTAAGAAAAAAAAATGTGTTTTTTGGAATGGAAATGAGGGGCTCCTGTTGGATTGCTTGGATTATTTTGTCTCTGAGTTCCAGTTTAAAAATGTGGTGGAGCTGCAGACTTTCAGCTACAAGGTGACGCTGCTTTCAATGACCTTACTCTGTGGCTGCAGTGCTGACTGCTCGCACAACCCATCTGAAATCTGAATGTTTACCTGCAGAAAGTGACATTTCTGAGACGCTTTGAATGAAGCTGAGGAGGTCAGAGGGTGAACCGGGAGGGGGGAGAAATCCAGTTTTATATTGTTGCCGGGGAGTGGGCGGAGCTACATTTCAGGCCAGAGTTTAACAACAAAAAGAGAAAAGAGGTGACAAACAGCAAACTGGGCCGGCCCATTGATCTGAACCTTATATCATCATCAGAGGCAGCAAATCTGTCCACGCCGAATTTGTTCTTATAGCCGTTTCTTCCATTTGTTTCCTCAACCTCTCTATCTCTGAACCTGGATCTGCGTTGTAGTTCATGGTGGGTCAAGTGCAGGAGACCCGGGGCTAGCACGGTAGTCCTGACCATGGAGGTCCACATCCATAGGTGCAGCATTGTTTGGATGTCTGCATTTGGCCAATTGCTCTTCTGCCAAACTCTGGGCCTGGGCGGTGGTATGCTGTTTGTTGTTCCACTGGAAAAGCACCGGGACTCACCGGGCGCCATTTTTCAGAAGCCGGCACCCAGCTGGAGTTGAAGGCTCAATCAGGTCTTCTTCATCATCTTCATCTTCATTTTCCGCTGCTTATCTGGGAGCGGGTCGCAGTGGCAGCAGGTTGAGGTCAGTCCTTATGGTCCTTTCCTGGGCCACATCCACCAGCTCCTCCTGGGGGATCCCACGGCGTTCCCAAGCCAGCCAGATTACATAATCCCCTCAGTGTGTCCTGGGTCTGCTCCAGGGTCTCTTCTCAGTTGGTCGTGCCTGAAACACCTCCACCGGGAGGAGCACCTCCACCAGGGGGAGCACCTCCACCGGGAGGAGCACCTTCACCAGGAGGTCACCAGATGCCTGAACCACCTCAGCTCATACGTTATACAACATTACTGGCTACGATAGTCAGTTACCTGGTTTTCCACAGATAGTGGGGATTAGCAGAAGTTGTTGTGCCCGCTGAGATTTGATCAGAAATATGCAGAACTCTGCCAAGCACAGAGCCCATTGGTTTATATAAGAAGAGGTACAGAAGTCTCCATAAAGCACAGGTTAGTTTGGATTGTCCTGAAATCGCTTAGAGCAGTTTGAATTTCACGGTGGCGAGCAGGTTTCTTACAGTCCACAAGATCAACAAAACTGAAATGACATCCTCATTTTTTTCTTATTTCAAAATTAACATTCATTTCTCCTACATGGTTTCACTCACTACACCACTTCATGGGCTGCCTGCGGACATGTTACTGCCTCTGTTTCCATCAAGAGTTTCAGTCTGAGTTTCATTCTGAGTGACGGCGCTCTGTTCCTCTCTCCCAGGCTAACCGGCCTCCAGCCAAGCTCAACCTGCTCACCTGCCAGGTGAAGAGAAACCCCGACGAGAAAAAGAGCTTTGATCTGTTCTCACGTAAGCTGCAGCCGCATCTCGCTGGCTTGACCAGCGGCGAACACGCTGTCCTGACGCTGTTAATGTCCCTCACTGCTTCTGGTTCAGTATCAAGCTGTGCATGTCACAGGCAAATCTGTGTGAACATAGAAAAACAGCCCTAAATGGACTGAGTGAGTTTCAACAGGCCTTCAGCTGCTGAACACCTGTTAAAGCCTTCAGGTATAATCAGTAATACACACACCTTTCAATGGGACAGGAAACATTTTCCTCTTCATTCATAATAAAAAACATGCAGATGCAGTTTTCTTTCTGCCAACAGCAAAAATTGCTCATGTGTGACCCTGTTCCACTGCCACGCTGCTGGATTATAACATTGTGCTGATAAATTTATTTAAATCAAATGTAATTAAATTAATTAATAGTGAATTATTATTTATTTAAATTCATTGCAGTTATTTAACTTCAAATTTAAATTGAATTAATTCAATCTAATTAATTTTAATTAATTAATTAAAAAAATATTTGGATGAAATTTCAGTTTTAGAAGATAAAATTGTGATGATTAATTAATTTAACTTTTAAATAAAAAATTCAATTATAATAAATTAATTAATTTAAATTGATCGAGTACATTAATTGAGTAAATTAAAATCTAGTTAATTTCATCTTATTAATTAAGTCAATAAATTTCAATAAATTTTTGATGAAAATTGTGCTTTTGATTATCTTTTGTTTTATTTATTGTGACCAGAGGCTGTCGTTGAAACCTCGTCAGCTGGTTGATATTTTGCTAAACGTGATGCTGACAGTAAAATCTGCGTTTTTTCTCCGCAGACGACAGAACATATCACTTCCAAGCCGAGGACGAAGCTGAGTGTCAGATGTACGTATCATTTCAACATCATTTCTAATGTTGTCGAATGTAATCTCATCTAATCCAATCTAACACAATCTAGTCTAATATATTCTGTCTTCATAAAACCTAAAATCATCCACCATAGTCTTAATCTAATTTAATATGTCTTTGTCTAATCCAATGTTATCTAATCAAATATCATCTAATGTAGTCTAGTTTCATGTAATTTCTAATCTCATCTAATCTCATGTAGTCTAATGTGATCTAATCTAATCTAATCTAATCTAATATATCTTCATCTAATGTAATCTGAGGTAATGTAATATAATGTTATGTCATCTAACCTAATCTAACGTGGTGTCCTGTTGTGTAATTTGCTGTAATCTGGTCTGTAATCTGGGATGCTGTGGTTCTTGCAGCTGGATCTCGGTGCTGCAGAACAGTAAGGAGGAGGCGCTGAACAAGGCCTTCAAAGGCGACCAGGACGAGGGCGAGAACAACATCGTGCAGGAGCTGACCAAGGCCATCGTGGCCGAGGTGAAGAGGATGAGCGGCAACGACGTCTGCTGCGACTGCGGAGCGCCCGGTCAGTGCCGCCGCCGTTAATCCCTGTTACCATGACCAGAATCTCGGCAGCGATCCGCTTAGAACCCAGGAACAGTTTGAAACCGCAATCAAAACGTAACGAGACGTTCCTCGGCTGCTTCAGACGTCCAGATGTGTGGTGGTTCTCCTCCACAGCTTCACTTCCTCAACATCTGCAGAAGAACTCAGCATGAACTCTGATGCAGTGACGTCGTTCATTATTATTATTATCAATATTGTTATTATTATTAAATAACAACACGTTCAGTTCAGCACGTTGAGTTGCAGGGCTGCACGATATAGACAAAATTTCATACCTCGGTATTTATGCTGAATATCTCGATAGCGATACGATATACGATATTCAAATTTTAAGTGCAGCAACAGTTAAAATTAAGCATTCTTCCACACAAAAAGGCATAATAATATCAACTGTAGAAAATGCAGTTACTTGACCAAATATTTTATTGATCAGAACCGACCGATCGCTGTCTCGGACTGCATTTAAAAAAAAATCTAATCAAACATCTTGCTGACCCCTCTGCTTGGACGCAGCGCTTCAGCAGGATTTTTAGTGTAATAACAGAGGAAACTGAGCCCTCTTCAAAAACAGCGTAATAACACCAACTGGATTTATTTTATTTTTTTGTTTTTATTGATCAAAACAGACCAATCAGTGTCTCAGGCTAACCCTAACCCTAAAATCATCCATATTGTTGCCTTTTGAGATATTAATATCTTGCATGTTCATGTCTAGATGACGGTATGATCAGGATATATCGTTCAAGCCTGCTTTAGGTTCAGCGAGCGAGCCAGCTGAACACACTCGCTTAAGGGAAACGTTTCTGTTAAGGTCTGGGTTTAGGGCAGGGGAAGGGGAACCGTGTGTCAGAGTGAGTCTAGAGGCTGCAGGTTTTTCCACCAGGTGAGTCACTGGTTAGCTCCTCCCCTCTGCCTGAAGGTGAGGTGATCAGTGAACTCACCTGGTGGAGGTTTTGGTTTATGGTTATGAAAACAGTGATGTTAGCAGCTTAATGTTCAACACAAACTGACTCTTGTGCAATACAAGTAGTGAATATTAGTGAAGGTTTACTAATATTAGCTGGCTAACGTTAGCTACTGAAAAGCAGCTTGGGTTTGACCCCGGTCACCTGACAGTCCAGTCCAGTCTCCAGACTGGGTTCTCTGGTCCCAGCTGAGTGGTTGTTGTGTGAAAATGTTGAGTTGGAGTTGAGTTGTTGTTGCTGTCAGTGTCAGTGGGAGTCAGTGGTTTTATTCTAATCTGGCTGCTGTTTGTCAGATTAGCTCTTGACTTTGTGAAGGCAGAGACTCCCAGTCATGTCCACGTCCCAGTCTCAATAACCATCACACACACACACACACACACACACACACACACTGACCAGCAGCAGCACTGAACACATTGCACACACACTCTGAGTTCAGTTTATATCCACCACTTCATATCATTTCATTTAGTTTTCTAAATTGTAATTGCAGTCAGCTAAGATGCTTAGTTCACACCTAGTTTTAGTTTTAGTTTAGCTCTGGTGAAGTATGATGATAATAACGGTGTAAACTCCTGGCTGTCCCGTCCCGGCAGGTCCCACCTGGCTGTCCACCAACCTCGGGGTCCTGATCTGCATCGAGTGCTCAGGGATCCACCGGGAGATGGGCGTGCACTACTCCCGCATCCAGAGTCTGGACCTGGACGTCCTGGGAACCTCCGAGCTGCTGGTGGGACAAACTCTCATTACGGCGTCTGTGTGGACGTTTTATCCTGATTGGCTGTTAGACTGTGTTAGTTTCTGTTTCAGCTTTCAGAGCACTCACTTTATTCTGTTATATATTTAAAAAGACAAATATTATTGTAATACATCACATTAATAATGCAATGTGACATTATACTATACATTTACATTAAACATGTAAATGTATAGTTGTTGTATTCAGACTGAGAATTTAATTAGGCTATTTAATCTCGGGTTTTTTGCAATCAGTGTAAAATTGTTGTAAAATTGATATATTTATATATTTTAATAATAAAAAAAGATTTAAGAAGAACAAATGACAATAAAATTAAAAATATCAGTATCAGCAGGATCAGCATTCCAGTTAATATTGGACCAGGCATCACAGACTTGCATTTTAATTTTTATCTCGGTTCATGTAGCCTATATATTTATGTGTACTTTTTTATCATTCAGTTTTACTTTGTTTTAAGTCGTAGTTTTAGTATTAAAACGTTTATCAAGACATTTTTCATGAGATGAATGTTTATGTTTATGTTCATTTTCTTTCATTTTTTTCCCCCTTCATTTTCTGTTTCTGGAGAGTGAAACAGACTCATGAGCTGACGTGGCGTGTTGTGTTTTCCAGCTGGCCAAGAACGTGGGAAACGCCAACTTCAACGAGATCATGGAGGCGGATCTGTCGGGACACGGAGCGACCAAACCGAACCCGTCCAGCGACATGTGAGCGCCGGCCACACACCTCCAGCCAGGACACGGCTCACACAGCGTCCCACAGCGGACAGACAAAACAAAGCAAATTAGCACAGAAAAATGAAAAGTCCCAATAAATAAATCAATAAATAAGGAAACGACCAGAAATTAAATAACCAAAAGAGAAAAAAAAGTCCTGAAAATTAAAAGAAATCCTGAAAATTCGCCAAAATATATAAATATAATTAAAAGAATTACAAATATATCTTTCTGGACATTTTCCCCATTTTTTAAAATTTTATTTAAATTTTCAAGTCTTTTTTTTCTGTCTTAGCTAATTTTCTTTCAAAAACATGGGATAAAGACAATGAGCAATTTAACAAGAAATGACCCAAAAATTATAAATGAACAAAGAAAAGAAAAAAAAAAAAAAGAAACATCTGGAAATTAAGCAAGCAAAAGAGGAAAAAAGTTAAAAGTTAAAAAATTAAAAAAAAAAAAAAAAAAAAAAAAAAGTAAAATAATTCTAACATAATTTTCCGGACATTTTCCATATTTTTGTAATAATTTAATAATACTTTTCTCTCCTTTTTTCAATGATTCTTTTCAGGTCTTGTTTTATTTATTTTTTATTTTTTAGCAATTTTCCAGGTTATGTTCCTAATTTCCTGCAGACATGCGGGACGTGTCCTGCTGAGTTGTTTGGTCTCTGTTACGCCACAGAAAGCAGGTCTTTCTCCGCCCGTGTGACCGGCGGCCTCCGCCTCTCCTCTGGCTTTCAGGCAGACCAGGAAGGACTACATCACGGCCAAGTACACGGAGAAGCGCTTCGCCGAGCGGCGGTGCAGCGACGCGGCGTCCCGGCTGCAGGTCCTGTACGAGGCCGTCAGGACCAGAGACATCCTGTCACTCATCCAGGTGTACGCCGAGGGGGTGGAGCTCACCGAGGCCATCCCGCAACCCAACGAACACGTAGGACTCGACTCCCTGTGCTGAGAGCCGGGCCGATGTTTCAGCCTGAAACTGACCGCCTGCTGATTCTCCTCCCTGACAGGACGCAGCTTTTTACCCTAAAAACTGAAAACACTAAAATCCGTTCATCAGTCTGCTGTCAGGCGTGTTTCACCGCCCCATGAGGCTCTGAACGCTGTTTCAGACAGACAGGAGGAACATTTTGGAGGAAAACACTGAATATTTGGCAATTCTTGTTCAAAATAACGCAAAACATCACAAAACGACTAGTTTATAATAAAGCAAAGGAAAACAGACACTGGCTCCAGACTATCATCTGTGGGCTCCTTCATACAAAAAAGCTGCACTGCTGTTCAAACACAAATCCCCATTTTAACAAGTTTAAAAATCTGCCAGTGAGATGAGATAATCTGAGATAATCTGAGATAATCCCCCGCTTGTTTCCAGTGCAGTTTCACTTGTTTCCTTATTTTTATTCTGGGAACATGAAGTGTAAACGTGTTGAAACGAGGCAGAATGAGGCAGATCAGCCACTGGGATCAAGAAAATGACTCTTGATTCAGGAAAATTCTGGAAACACGTTGATTGGCGCTGGAAACAGGTGGGATTATCTCATCCCACTGGTGGATTGTTTTTACCTTGTTGGAACATCGAGGTTTGTTTTTACAGTGAATCTTTAAACTTGTGTGATGGTATGGAAAACCGAAAAATGTGTGTGTGTGTGTGTGTGTGTGTGTGCGTGCTGCATTCAGGAGCCCGGGGAGACGGCGCTCCACCTGGCCGTCCGCATGGTCGACCGAAACTCGCTGCACATCGTCGACTTCCTGGCCCAGAACAGGTAGAACCCCGTTCACACTACGCAACGGGACAGAGACCTCCACCACACACACACATCAGCACACACACACACACACACACACACAAACACACACACACACACATGCACAGGCTACTACACACACTGCAGGTTTTTTTTTTGAAGTGACAGCATTATACTGATGATGAAAGAGCTTTTGATATGAGGTGGTTGACCTTTGTGTGTGTGTGTGTGTGTGTGTGTGTGTGTGTGTGTGTGTGTGTCAGTGGGAACCTGGACAAGCAGACGGCCAGAGGCAGCACAGCGCTGCACTACTGCTGCCTGACGGACAACAGCGAGTGTCTGAAGCTGCTGCTCAGAGGAAAGGCCTCCGTCGCCACCAGTACGTCCTCTGCTCCACTATCATCACTACAGTCATACTAATAACAATAATAATAATAATAATAACAATAACAATACTACTGCTGCTGCTTACGACTGTGTACGAGGGTCACTGCAGAGAGAAACACTTAAAATTAGTGTCTGCCTCTCTGTCGTCTCCTCAGTGGCTGATTGTCAGTTTTTTTTTTCCAACACCTGAACGTCTCGTAGATTAAAAGTGTTTTTGTCTCCACAGCCAACGAGGCAGGAGAGACGGCGCTGGACATCTCCAAGCGGCTCCGCCACTCGCAGTGTGAGGAGCTGGTACGACGTCCACACACACACACACACACGCACACACACACACACACACACACACACACTGTCAGCTGAAGCTAAACTAACTGAGCTTCATATTAAATACCTGAGGCGGATCTACGGGTGGGCCTGGATGGGCGTAGGCCCACCCAGATTGACAGCTTGCCCACCCTAGCAGATTCAAGACCAAAAAATGACTAACTAAATAAATAAATGTTTTAATGTCCTTTTTCCAACGTTTATTTTATGCTCGTTTACAACCTCTCGGCTCGTTTACCGAGAGGTTTTTTTTTTCTTTCATCATATCATTTTATACATGTCTATCTAAAAAATAAACAAAATGAAATAACAGGCCCATCCAGAATTTTTTAGGCCCACCCATTAGCCATGTTCTGTATCCGCCACTGTTAAATACATTAATATGAAGTGAACTAAACCAAACGAGGCTAAACTAAACTGAAACCCTCGATTTTCAAAGTGGGGTCCGGGGCCTGTCCATGGGTCCTTGAGGGTCTTTCAGGGGGTCCTCAGCAAAATGAGGAGCAGTCCCTCGGTGTGATTTAAAAGCTCTGGACACCTTACAGAGCACTGAAACACGAGTTAATACATTTTATTTATTTGCTTCCCCAAGTGTCAGTCAGTGGGTTAATTCACAAGACATTTATGAGAGATCCTTTAACATTAAACACTCAAACAAGTCCATAATGAACATAAATCAGAATGTATTTTTGTTACTAAGGGCCTCATGAGGGTCGACTCGGGGGTCCAGAACGTGGAAAAGTTTGAAAACCCGAGAGCCAAACTTATAATAAGTTATAAGTTATAAAATAATGGTGCACATTGTGAGTTAACTGTAGCTGAATCTGTTCACTGCACACACTCCTGATGCACATTTTCCACCCGTGTGTTTTACTGATATCTGCACTCATGTTGTTGTGTGTGTGTGTGGTGTGTGTGGCTCCAGCTGACTCAGGCCCAGACCGGGAAGTTTAACGTCCACGTTCATGTCGAGTACGAGTGGCGGCTCCGAAATGAGGACCTGGATGAGAGCGAGGACGAGATGGAGGACAAGGTGAGCCGCTTTTTTTTTTCCTCCTGGGAAAAACATAAAAATCAGCAAGGACTTCTTTCCCGGTCCGGCTGCATCTACGTCTCTGAATCATTTCATAATTTCTGCAAACGGAAAGGAGTTTTTGGCCTTTGGCAGAGAAAAGGCTCAGATTCAAACTGGGCTGGGTGCAGGTACAAGATTTTTTATTGTATCACATAATAAATGAGTTTTTTAGCAGAAATAATAAATATCATTAAAGCTGCTTTCAGTGACTGTCAGCCGTACTGGTGAATCTTTTGGATTCATCAGTATTTTTTTCCTTTTCCTTTTCCTGTTCCTGCCCTGGTTATGATGTATAACACATGTCTGTGTGTGCTCCGCCCCCAGCCCATCCCCCACCGGCGGGACGAGCGTCCGGTCAGCTGCTTCGTGCCGGGCAGCGGCCCCATGCAGCCCCACATGGCCTCGCTGGCCCGGGACGCCGCCTGCCTGGCCCGGGACAAGCAGCGGCCTCAGGTCCCCAGCATGATGATCAGCAACGAGACGTACGGCACCATGCTGGACCTCGGCCCGCCGCCGCCCGCCAACCCCCCGCTGCCCCCCCGAGTCCCCGCTAAAGGTCAGAGGCTGAGAGGAGCTCAGCTTTAATGAGGCAGCTGCTTATTCAGCAGTTTTTACACACTATACTCTAAAATTTCATCTTGTGGCTACTTGGATAAATCTGAGATTTAGAATTTTTTTAAGTAATTAATTAATTAATTTACGTTATGCTTGAATAAATTAAATTTTAACGATTTGTCTCAAGCACTGAACTGGTGCATTTATCATTTCAGCAGCCACAACGTGTTTTCATGGAGCACGGCTCTCCAGCTTTACAACTTAGGAAAAAATTTAAATTAAAATATTGATCTCTGACTCTAAACTGAGCTGTTTGGTACAAAAAATGATTTTTGTTGACCATAAAAAGGAGGGGATGAACACAATAAGATATATGTTATTGTGCGTGTTAAAGATGGAACGCCTTCATGATGTCAGATCTGTCACTGACACGCCTGAAGCTTTCACATTTACACAGCTGGAGTTTGTTTGATTTATTATTTGATTTGATGTATTATTTATTATTATTATGTTAAAGTGTTTTGTAAACTTGAGTATGAACATGCAGAGGTGGTGGTGGTGGTGGGGGTGCAGTTACCGTGACAACCACAGCTGATGGAGAGCAGTGTGACTGTCTCCTCACAGGGCCGGGACACTCCAAGCCCGTTGCCATGGAGACGGTGGGTCGGCAGCGGTCGTCGTCCGACCCGCCGAACCCTCACACCCCGGAGAGGAACAGCTCCATGTACGGTGAGCGCCACCTCCTGTCGTGTTTTTGATGCGTAACGAGACCGGCGGCTGAAATCAGCCAATCAGCAGCCAGGAATTGAAAGGTCAAAGGTCACAGGAGCTACACACCGGTCATATGAGAGCAATAGACACACATTATGTACTAATGCCACATTTTGTAATAACTCACATTTTTGTCTTATTTTGAAATAACACCCACAGTTTAAAAAAAAAACTGTAACATAAACTGTAATATATTTAATTATCACAAAATGTGGGGAAACATATTATGTTTTGCATTCAAGGTTTTTATTACAAAATGTAGCAAATTATTAGAAAATGAAGGGAAAAGCTGCAACGCCTCATCTATAACAGTGTGATATCTGTAACGCTGCTCCACAGTGACATGGCAGACGTGTGTGTGTGTGTGTGTGTGTGTGTGTGTGTGTCTCCCAGTTCTCCCAGCAGCTCCTCCCCCTCCTCCCGTCAGCAGGAGGACCAGCATGCTGCAGTCCAGGAACACGCCGCTCCCTCCTCTGCCCCCCCCGCCGGGACTGGCCCCGTCCGCCCCCCCGGTCCCGCTGCACCCGTCGGCCCCGCCCATCCCGCCCACCCCGCCCGCCCCGCCCCTCCCCCCGCTGCCCCCGATTCCTCCGGTCCCGGCGCAGCACTTTAAACCTTCTCCCGTCCCCCCGCCGGTGCCCAGCCACCAGCCCAGCCGACGACCGCCACCCAAGTCACCCAGCGGGTACGTACTGGTTACACTGGTGCACTGTCACTGGGAACACTGGGAACACTGGGAACACTGGTGCACTGTCACTGGGAACACTGGGAACACTGGTGCACTGTCACTGGGAACACTGGGAACACTGGGAACACTGGGAACACTGGTGCACTGTCACTGGGAACACTGGGAACACTGGTGCACTGTCACTGGGAACACTGGGAACACTGGGAACACTGGGAACACTGGTGCACTGTCACTGGGAACACTGGGAACACTGGTGCACTGTCACTGGGAACACTGGGAACACTGGGAACACTGGGAACACTGGTGCACTGTCACTGGGAACACTGGGAACACTGGGAACACTGGTGCACTGTCACTGGGAACACTGGGAACACTGTCACTGGGAACACTGGGAACACTGGTGCCCTGTCACTGGGAACACTGGGAACACTGGGAACACTGTCACTGGGAACACTGGGAACACTGGTGCACTGTCACTGGGAACACTGGTGCACTGTCACTGGGAACACTGGGAACACTGGTGCCCTGTCACTGGGAACACTGGGAACACTGGGAACACTGGTGCACTGTCACTGGGAACACTGGGAACACTGGTGCACTGTCACTGGGAACACTGGGAACACTGGTGCCCTGTCACTGGGAACACTGGGAACACTGGGAACACTGGTGCCCTGTCACTGGGAACACTGGGAACACTGGTGCACTGTCACTGGGAACACTGGGAACACTGGTGCCCTGTCACTGGGAACAGTTGATCCTGGTTAAACTGGATGTGGCTGCACAGACTTCATTGATTCAGTATCAGATTAAAGAACTCGTTAAGACTCGTTAAGACTCGTTAAGACTGTGCTGTTTTCACTTAATTGATCTGATTGATTGGATGTGATTGGCTGAAGGAGCTGATTGATCTGCTCTGACTGCAGGTCACATGGTAACCCTCCAAAGAGACCGGCTGCCAGGACTGGATCTATTGACAGAGCAGGTACACACACACACACACACACACACACACACACACACACACACACACACACACACACACACACACCTGTCTAACAGATCATTTTTACTCACTTCAGTCTGTGCTGCTTGACTATATTAAATTACATTAGATTAGACTAGATTTGATTAGATTAGACTATATTCAGTTAGGCTATATTAGATTAGATTAGATTAGATTAGATATAATTAGGTCAGATTACATTAAAACTAGATTACATTACATTACATTAACATTAGGCTAGATTAGATTAGAATAGATTAGATTGCATTAGATTTGATTGGATTAGATTAGATTAGATTTGACTGCATTATATTATATTAGATTAGATTTGACTGCATTATATTATATTAGATTAGATTTGACTGCATTATATTAGATTAGATTAGATTAGATTAGATTAGACTGTACTCTTGTTGAAAGGAGCTCAGGTGAGGCGTTCAGGTGCAGCTGTGATGTTTTGTGTTTGGTCTGCAGGTAAACCTCTGCCGCAGCCCAAATCACCTCAGACCCCGGCTCCTCCCACACCCAAGCCCCGCAGCAACTTCCCTGTGAGTCCTCACACACACACACACACACACACACACACACACACACACACACACACACACACACACACACACACACACACACTCACACACGGTCAGGAAAAAAAGTCTGATCTGACTGTGAATATGATAATAATTATATTTCATATTTATATTATTGATATTATACTTACAAAGTCTCTTTTAAATGTTGCTAATTATAACGTAACGTTTCTGCTCATTTTCTAGGTTATTGTTGTTGTTTTTTTCCTGGTAATTTCTTGCATTTTATTTGTCACCAAGTTTGCATTCATGTTTGGGGATTTTTTTTTTCTCAGAACAAAATTGCGAAGGATTTTATCCCCTGTAACATAATTTTAAATATAATCATATTAGATATAAATATTTTTTTTTGATATTTTTTTTCCCTAGTTCTGTGATAACTCTCCAATAGTTCTCTCTCTCTGTCTCTCGCTCTTTTTTCTTTTCAATTTTCAGTTCACTTTCTTACTTTCTTTCTCATTTCTTTCTTTCTTTCTTTCTTTCTTTCTTTCTTTCTTTCTTTCGCTGATTTCCAGGTCATTTTCTTGTAACCTTTTTCTAACTTAATATTTTCCCTGCTTGCATTCTCAGGTTATTTCTTGTTGAGTTACTCGTTGCCTTTTTTCTCCTGTTTTTAAAAGAAGAGCCGCCAGTCGCTCTGAG
>NC_044003.1:3249815-3337315 GCF_902150065.1 Myripristis murdjan | reverse complement strand
ACACACACACACACACACACACACTCTCTCTCACTCTCTCTCTCTCTCACACACACACACACACACACACACACACACACAGCCACAACAACAACATGGTCACCTGCAGGCCTGGGTTTAGTACCTCCACCATGAAGCTGGAAGCCCCGTCTGCCTGCTGCCTGTCTGTCTGTCTGTCTATGTATCTGTATGTCTGTCTGTCTGTCTGCCTGTCTGCCTGTCTGTCTGTCTATCTGTCTATGTATCTGTCTGTCTGTGTGTCTGCCTGTCTGTTTCTTTGTATGTCTGTGTGTCTGCCTGTCTGTTTCTCTGTCTATCTGTCTATGTATCTGTCTGTCTGTCTGTCTGTCTGCCTGTCTGTTTCTCTGTCTGTCTGTGTGTCTGCCTGTCTGTTTCTCTGTCTATCTGTCTCTCTGTCTGTACATCTGTCTGCCTGTCTGTCTGCCTGTCTGTTTTTCTGTCTGTCTGTCTCTCTGTCTGTATATCTGTCTGTGTATCTGTGTGTCTGTCTGTCTGCCTGTCTGTCTGTTTGTCTGTCTGTCCAAAACGTTAGGAGCAGATTTGTTTTGTGATGTGATGGATGGTTTGTTCTCAGTCCAGCGGTCAGTGGATCAGATTGTGGTTCTGATCTGGATCTGGATTTCCCTCCTGAGATGATTTTAGCTGATTTTATCCAGAACTGTTGTGCTGCGTTCAAGTGCTGCTGGGAAACTCTGACACCTGCGACCTCCCGGGAGACGAGTGGCGCTGCAGCTTTGAGGTTTGGGATCCCTCGGGCCGCGTTGCCATCAGCGAGGTCAGAGGTCAGAGACGCAGCGGCGCCCCCTGCAGCTGGAAGGACTCATTCCTGTCACCTTTCAGCTCAGAACTACACATTGACCCCAGGAGCAGACACATGAGGACTGTACATACGGCTTATAGGTGTCAGACAAACTGCTGTGGGGCCGTTTGGGCCCGAATATTATAGAAACCTGAGCTGCAGATTTTTTTATATAATTTTTACTGTATACGCTGGCAGAAGGGTTGCAGGGTAACTCTGTATTTTGTGTATATCGGCAATTTAATAGGAGGGGATAATATGCACATCATGTTTGACTTTACTGTTTATTTTTTCCAGCGTGCACAATAACATTAAAAAAAATCTTTGCAATAGATCAGAGTTGTTTGTTTGTTTTTTATTGTAATGATTGGTCTGACTTCTCCACCAATGCTGTGAAGTTACTTTCAGATAATCAGACATCATGTGGGAGTTTTTGGTTATCATAAAGCTCAGTCTTAGCTCTTACATATTGATAAATATGATAATGAAATACACTATATATACAACAGAATTAACACAACAGTTGGAGCAGTGACAGATATAAGAAAGCAGCAGCCACTTGAGGCTGAAGGATGAAAAAATATTTTTTCCTGCAGGTTTTCATATAAAAACTCCAATATTTTCAATTTTAGCTGCTGAAAAAAAAAAAAACATGAGTGTCCAGCTGATTCACCCTGTCAGCAGCAGCGCTGGGAGAAAGTGTCCAAATCCTTAAAGGTAAAGGTGTCAGTGTGTAGAGACTGTCTGTGTGTATAAGAGCTGCTCACGGCTTCCCACAAAACATGTTTGGTGTTTATCTTTGTTCGAGGCTCATTTATGTTCTTGTTGCTGCTGTGGTGACCTCACTTTCCTCACTGCATCAATAACAAAGGGGAAGGCGAAACACTGACACCAAACTTTTTTTTTTACTTAACTGGAATCACATTCATATACAAACATTGCTACATAACGATGTGCATAGAAACAAGACTACGAATTAAAATAAACAACTAAAAATTATAATAAAAACAAAAAACAACATTGAGAAAAACAGACTCCATTAATATAAAATCACGAGAGAATAAAAATAAACCACATCAGTTACTCCTCTTTAAAGTTCACAGTATGCTTTTTTGTTTTGGTTACAAATTTGATTTAAATTCACATGAAAACAGTGAAATTGGGGGTAAGGTTTGTTATTCTGCATTTATGATTAAGAAATTTAACGTTTAGAATCAATTAGTTTGCAATGAATTAAATGTTTGATTTATCATGTTCAAAATAAGCAGTGATATTTTGACTTACCGCGGAACAAAATGCAGCCGGTGTTGCTACACGCACGGACAGTTTTCGGCGTGAACCGGATGTGGAAACTGCAGCCGCGCAGGGAGCTGAGCAACTTCTGTCAAAGAGACCATGATTTAAGAGAAGTTTGTCAAGTTTATCAGAGGAAAAGAGGAAAATGACATCGAAACGTAAAAGCGATGCTGCGGTTCCTGCCGAGGAGAGCGACCAGCTGCTCATCCGGCCGCTGTGAGTTTAAACAGCTGTAGTTTGTCCGTGCGGTTCGCTGCGGGGCGTGCGGGCACAGCGCCGCACCAGGCTCCCTTCACAAACTATCACTTTTCTCTTATAAATAAACATAAAAGCCTGGTTTAACGCTTTTGAAGACTTTTTACGGATAAACATGACCCGTTATTTCATTCGGCGTTCATCTAATAAACCAGGCAGCAGTTATTTCGATAAAACTTTAACTTTTATTCCTTTTTAAACTGTTTTTTCTGTCACAGTAACGTTAAAGTTATCTAAGCGTTCACCGCGGCTTAAAGTCCATATTTACCATAATTTACTCGAACACGCAAAACCATTTGTAGAAGGTTATTAGTCATATTCTCCCAGGTGTTTGCTGATAAACAAAGCCATGGGAAAGCGTCAGATTTCTTTTTTTTAAAACAGTTTTTTTTTATTGACTGCACACGAGGGAATGGAGCGGGTCAGGGTTGCCAGGTCTGTGAGACAAAAGCAGTCAAACAGCAACTCAAAACCAGCCCCAAACCCGCCCAACCTGGTCTAAAAAGGGCCCAAAAATCAGCCCAATACCAGAACTCAAAATATGCCCATAAAAATCCATATATGTTGCTTTTAAAGTCCAACAGCATTGCTATAATTGCAAAATGCACTATATCTATAAAATAACACCATAAACATTGAAGGCAATTTCCCGAAACAGTTCTTTCACCTATTTAATTTACAGTATATCAGAACTTAAAATATAATATGGGATACCTTACTTCAGCTGAGTGGTGCTGATGATGTGATTGGTCATGTGCTGAGTGGCCTCACACAGCATTGGCATATTATTTGTCTGTGGAGCATGTGACATATGTGGATAGTTTATATGCTGATCTGACCCGGAGTCAGTTTGACAGGATTTGGGTATAAACATTGGTCATTCAAAATATGAATCTTTATTCATGTCTGCCCAACCCGCGGACAAAATTTGTTACCCGCGGCAACACTTAAAAAGTAGCCCAATTTGGCGGAAAAAACGCGGACTTGGCAACCCTGGAGGGTCTCTGCTAGTAGCGCAGCGCAATATGGACAAAAATTCATACCGCGATATTTATGCCAGATATCTCCAGAGCGATACGATATGACTGTGGGTTCACACTGATTTGAAATCTTAAGTGCAGCAGCGAAAATTAAGCATTCTTCAAAAAAAAAAAAAAAAAAAAAATCATAATAACAACAACTGGAAGTAGAAAATGCAGTAACTTCACAAAATATTTTATTGATCAGAACAGACCGGTCAGTGTCTCAGGCTGACTCTAAATTAGATATCGTCCATATCATTTCCTTTTGATGTGGTCATATGTAGATAAGGATGTGATAAGGGAGTATCATTGAGCCCTAAGAGCCAGCAGCAGCATGTGACTGAAGCCCAGCCGTGTGCACCTTCACTGTTTATCAGGCTGAGTGGGACAGGTGATTTGTACCGCGGTGTATCAGGGCCACTGTGGGGGAAACAACAAAAAATATTTGAGGAAAAAAACTCATAATTTTCATGATTAAAGTGGTAAATTTATGAGAAGAAACGTTTATATTCTCCGAGATTAAAGTGGTAAATTTATGAGAAGAAACGTTTATATTCTCTGAGATTAAAGTGGTAAATTTACAGGAAACTAACTCAAAAATTCGAAGGCCATGAACTCTCAAATTTAAGAGAAAAACAAAAAAGTTTTCTTTTCCTGTATTTTTTTTCTGCAAAGTATCTTCAAAGTTTGGATGCTCATGAGAAGATTGTGATCCTGGGCTCAAATCAGCAGGATCTCCTTGTTCCTGAATCCCATGTCAAAGTAAAATCTGCTGAGGTGAACCACATGGCCTCACTTTGCTGAATCTGGTTGTTGGTTCTCAGTTCCACCCCCAACACCCCCCAGTAAAACAGAAGACAACTTTTTTCTGAGTTTTTTTTTCCTCTCAAATTTGTGTCTTGATAATCTTTCTTGTAAATTCACCACTTTAATCTCAGAGAATGTCCAACTTTTTTCTTGTGAATGTACAACTTTAATCTCTGACATTCTGAGTGTTTTTCTTGGAATATTACCCCGTTCCCCTGCCCTGTTTGTTTGTTTGTTTGTTTTTCCTACAGTGATCGTAATACACCACCATAGACTCGAGGTGTTTCTTTCTAGAATGAAAACTTTATTGAAAACATAATGTGAGCGGTGCAGTGATGCTGTCGCTGTGTTTCCCTGCAGAGGAGCCGGGCAGGAGGTCGGCCGCTCCTGCATCATCCTGGAGTTCAAGGGCAGGAAGATCATGGTAACCAACTGTGAGCTCCTGGAGCCTCACATCAGCTGGCACTGAACTCTGTCTGTCTGTCTGTCTGTCTGCTGTCTGTCTGCTCTGCTGTCTGTCTGTCTGCTCTGCTGTCTGTCTGTCTGTCTGTCTGCTGTCTGTCTGCTCTGCTGTCTGTCTGCTCTGCTGTCTGTCTGTCTGCTCTGCTGTCTGTCTGTCTGTCTGTCTGCTGTCTGTCTGCTCTGCTGTCTGTCTGTCTGTCTGCTCTGCTGTCTGTCTGCTCTGCTGTCTGTCTGCTCTGCTGTCTGTCTGTCTGCTCTCTGTCTGCTCTCTGTCTGCTCTGCTGTCTGTCTGTCTGTCTGCTCTGCTGTCTGTCTGTCTGTCTGTCTGCTCTGCTGTCTGTCTGTCTGTCAGTCTGTCTACTGTCTGCTGTCTGTCTGTCAGTCTGCTCTGCTGTCTGTCTGCTCTGCTGTCTGTCTGTCTGCTCTGCTGTCTGTCTGCTCTGCTGTCTGTCTGCTCTGCTGTCTGTCTGTCTGCTCTGCTGTCTGTCTGTCTGTCTGCTCTGCTGTCTGTCTGTCTGTCTGTCTGTCTGCTCTGCTCTGCTCTGCTGTCTGTCTGTCTGTCTGCTCTGTCTGTCTGTCTGCTGTCTGCTCTGCTGTCTGTCTGTCTGTCTGTCTGTGCAGCCTTAGAAATTCGTTAAAAAAAAAAAAAAAGTGTGTGCATCATGTATAAATATGATAAATATGTGTCTAATCCTACAAAATATGACAACAGTAATTACAGAAATAAGAAACTGAGCATATGATGTAAACGTCTACCTATATATATATATATATATATATATATATACACACACACACACACAGGGCTGTTGCTCTGTTGAATACAATATCTTAATTTCTTCCTGATATGATTCTACAGAAAAATGACAAACACTGATGTTGTGTCAGTGGATCAGCGTTTGGACATGTTAACCTCTTGTACTTTGATTTTCCCTCAAATAGCGTCAAAGTTTAACAGAAGAACCCTACGTTTCTTTAGATACTGAACAAAGTCGTGCACATCAAATGGAAAAAAAATCAAATTGTCGTCTGCATCATTTTACGCACATTTCCATGTGATCCAACAGAGCTTGTGTGGTGTGTTAAGACACTTTGTGATCTTGGTAGAGGTTAAAGTGAAGTTTTCAGAGCAGATGTTTACGGGGTGTTTGTGCTCGTGCAGCTGGACTGTGGGATCCACCCCGGCCTGGAGGGGATGGACGCTCTGCCCTACATCGACCTGATCGACCCGGCCGAGATCGACCTGCTGCTCATCAGCCAGTGAGTCTGTCGTCCGTAAACAGGAGTTTTCTCTGCAGGAGAGGATCCGTGTGGAAGCTGCCCTGCAGGGTGAAAGTGATCCAGCTGAAGTCAGAGCCGTGAGACTCGGCTCCCTGCAGCCCGTCAGCTCGCAGATACAGCTTTAAACTCTTTTTACTGTGGTTTTATTTTTCTTGTAAACAGTCAGTCCTCACAGGCAGAGATAGTACAGTCTGACACAGCAGAGTTTTCTTTGACTCTTCACTTTGTGTATGTTCTCAAAAATTTTCTTCAATTGTATTCTAACGGGGATCAAAAGGATCTGATGAATTATTACAATTGACTAGCAGAAACAATTTTCTGTAAAAGCCTTGAGGTTTGGAGCCCTGTGTCCAGTAGAGGTCTCTCAGTTCTGTAATGAATATACAATAGATAGATAGATTTACTTTATTGATCCCAAACTGGGAAATTATTATGTTACAGCAGCATCAGTAGAAACATAAAAAACACACTGTACAATATAAAGCAGATACACTAAATCAAATTTTAAACATCATGATTTTAGTGCTTACTTTTTGATTTTTTAGTGTATTTAATACCAAGTACAGAAGCTGAAGTCAGTATATTGTTATTAGCTGAGGCTGCTGGGCAGACTGGTTAACCCCAGTGTGTGGTGAGGCTGAACTGGGAGCTCAGTCCACAGGGTCTTGTACATGTGGTTTGCTCTCATTGTCCTGATGAAGCCCCCCCGTCCCGCTGTGTGTCGCCCTTCAGTTTCCACCTGGATCACTGCGGCGCCCTGCCCTGGTTCCTGCAGAAGACCAGCTTCAAGGGCCGCACCTTCATGACTCACGCCACCAAGGCCATCTACCGCTGGCTGCTGTCCGACTACGTCAAGGTCAGGTGAGCCGCAGCCGCCGTGTGTCTGCTGCCGCGGATACAGGAGGAGCAGCCAGAGCCACGTCACACACACACACACACACACACACACACACACACAGGAGCCAACGGGCCTCAAAGCCTGTTTCACTTCCGTCACAAAACGGAGACTGAGACTGAAGGTACACCAGGTGTGCCCCGAGCCGCGGTTTACAAAGTGTGGTCCGGGGACCCTCAGGGGTCCTTGAGGTGCTTCCGGGGGGTCCTCAGTTTAATTTCAGTAGAATCGAATTCACTAGAAACTGTTTGGATAAAAATTGTCTGAGGGATCATTTGAACATTTTCCTGTGTCTGGTTTAATCTCAGCTCCGTGTATCAGAGTTCAGATGTGACACAAACAGCAAATCACTTGATTTCTGTCAAAAACATGAAAGAAAAGGCAACCAGCAAATTACCAAATAAATAAATAAATAAATAAAATAAAATAGTAAAACCCCCACTTTTTTTTTTTACAAGGACATTGTCAGAAAATTTTCCCCAAAATTACCAAAAGATTTGCAAATAAAATAAAGTAATCCAAATAATTGCAAAATAAAAATAATAAATAAATTACCAGAAAACGAAATAATAACTATATAATAATAATACTTTATTTATATAGCACCTTTCATACTAGGAGTGTAGCGCTCTCTCTTCTCTCTTTGCAGACCACGAGAGCAGATCTAGATCAAAAACTGATGTGGATTCACTGCATCGAGAATCAGTTTTTAGTCCCCAATCCAACAGAGTGTGTGTGTGTGTGTGTGTGTGTATGTGTGTGTGTGTGTGTGTGTGTGTGTGCGCGCGCTGCAGCAACATCTCTGCAGACGACATGCTGTACACGGAGACGGACCTGGAGGAGAGCATGGAGAAGATCGAGACCATCAACTTCCACGAGGTGAAGGAGGTGGCCGGCATCAAGTTCTGGTGTTACCACGCCGGCCACGTGCTGGGAGCCGCCATGTTCATGATCGAGATCGCCGGCGTCAAGGTAACCGCCGCCGAGCGAGACAGCCGCCCCGCCGAACGGTCACGGGTTCGATCCCCACCGACCGCACACATGTGGCTGATTCTGGACACACATTCTCACCTGTAGTGTTTCTATGATATTTCTATGATATTTCTGTGGTTAATCTGCAGTCTGTCAGTCTGGCTGTGGCTCGTGAACACAGAGGGTTTCTTCTTCTGCAGTGCCTTCCAGGATGCATTGTGCCGATTACACTGTAGCGCCACAGTGGTGTGTGCCGGTACTGCAGTCAAATTACAAAGCGTATTTTAGTGGCTCATTACTTTCCAAATCTACTTTCGGTCGATGATGCATCGCTGTGCACGTGATTTGGTGAAGGAGTTTCCATAGCGACACCTGTTTGTAGTTGAAGCCACTGGAGGGATTGAACTGGAACTGAAAAAAGTGAACAGATGCATCCCTAGATTATACCGAAAACGTGTTGTCCCACGTTGATGATGCGGCACTGTCAGGCCGGAGAGGAGCAAGCTGCCTTTTCTCAGTTGTCAGTGAGTGAATGTGCAGGATGATGTCAGCAGTGTGTGTCTGTGTGCAGTGTGTGTGTGCAGTGTCTGTGTGCAGTGTGTGTGTGTGTGTGTGTGTGTGTGTTAGGAGAAGGCTGCTGCAGTGATGTTGTCCTCTCTGTGCAGCTGCTGTACACTGGAGACTTCTCCCGGCAGGAGGACAGACACCTGATGGCTGCAGAGATCCCCAGCGTCAAGCCCGACATCCTCATCACCGTGAGTCACAGAAAATCAATCGATTTGAATTTTGATCATCAATGAATCGTTTCAGTCACTTATCCAGTAAAAGCACCAGGCTTTTATGGACTCTGCCTTCAGTAGATCACAGAGGTTGTCCTCATTTTCTCCGTTTGTTAAATGAATGTTTTGGGTGTTTGCCCCCTCAGGAGTCCACCTATGGGACTCACATCCACGAGAAGCGCGAGGAGCGCGAGGCTCGTTTCTGCAACACCGTTCACGACATCGTGAACCGAGAAGGGCGCTGTCTGATCCCCGTCTTCGCTCTGGGACGAGCCCAGGAGCTGCTGCTCATCCTGGGTGAGGAGGACAGCCAGCACCCAGCCTACACCCAGCCTACACCCAGCCCACACCCAGCCCACACCCAACTAACACCCAGCCTACACCCAGCCCACACCCAGCCCACACCCCACACCCCACACCCAGCCCACACCCAGCCTACACCCAGCCTACACCCAGCCCACACCCAGCCCACACCCAACTAACACCCAGCCTACACCCAGCCCACACCCAACCCACACCCAACTAACACCCAACTAACACCCAGCCTACACCCCACACCCTAACCCACACCCTAACCCACACCCAGCCTACACCCAACCCACACCCAGCCCACACCCAGCCCACACCCAACTAACACCCAGCCCACACCCAGCCCACACCCAGCCTACACCCAACCCACACCCAGCCCACACCCAGCCTACACCCAACCCACACCCAGCCCACACCCAGCCCACACCCAGCCTACACCCCACACCCAGCCCACACCCAGCCTACACCCCACACCCAGCCCACACCCAGCCCACACCCAGCTCACACCCAGCCCACACCCAGCCTACACCCAGCCTACACCCAACCCACACCCAACTAACACCCAGCCTACACCCCACACCCTAACCCACACCCTAACCCACACCCAGCCTACACCCAACCCACACCCAGCCCACACCCAGCCCACACCCAACTAACACCCAGCCCACACCCAGCCCACACCCAGCCTACACCCAACCCACACCCAGCCCACACCCAGCCTACACCCAACCCACACCCAGCCCACACCCAGCCCACACCCAGCCTACACCCCACACCCAGCCCACACCCAGCCTACACCCCACACCCAGCCCACACCCAGCCCACACCCAGCTCACACCCAGCCCACACCCAGCCTACACCCAGCCTACACCCAGCCTACACCCCACACCCAGCCCACACCCAGCCTACACCCCACACCCAGCCCACACCCAGCCCACACCCAGCTCACACCCAGCCCACACCCAGCCTACACCCCACACCCAGCCCACACCCAGCCTACACCCAGCCTACACCCCACACCCAGCCCACACCCAGCCTACACCCCACACCCAGCCCACACCCAGCCCACACCCAGCCTACACCCCACACCCAGCCCACACCCAGCCTACACCCCACACCCAGCCCATACCCAGCCCACACCCAGCCCACACCCCACACCCAGCCCACACCCAGCCTACACCCCACACCCAGCCCACACCCAGCCCACACCCCACACCCAGCCCACACCCAGCCTACACCCCACACCCAGCCCACACCCAGCCTACACCCCACACCCAGCCCATACCCAGCCCACACCCAGCCCACACCCAGCTCACACCCAGCCTACACCCCACACCCAGCCCACACCCAGCCCACACCCAGCCCACACCCAGCCTACACCCAGCCTACACCCAGCCTACACCCCACACCCAGCCCACACCCAGCCCACACCCAGCCCACACCCAGCCCACACCCAGCTCACACCCAGCTCACACCCCACACCCAGCCCACACCCAGCCTACACCCCACACCCAGTCCACACCCAGCCTACACCCCACACCCAGCCCACACCCAGCCTACACCCAGCCTACACCCAGCCTACACCCCACACCCAGCCCACACCCAACTAACACCCAGCCCACACCCAGCCCACACCCAGCCTACACCCAGCCCACACCCAGCCTACACCCAGCCCACACCCAGCCCACACCCAGCCTACACCCAACTAACACCCCACACCCCGCCCACACTCTGGCTCTGTCCCAGTTCAAAGGCTGTACGCTACACAGGTCGTATTTGTAGGCTGCTTACGTCACAGCGGCGCGACAAGTGCTGTCCCAGTTCAGTTTTACCGCACAGGGTCCTGCAAATGCAGCCGACAGATGCAGCCTATTTTTGACTAATTTGCAGGAAACACCTCCACGATGCTTCACGGCCGACATCACAGCCTACTTCCCAGGGTACCTTTGGTCCAGTTGAATTTCTGGATCAGCCACCATTGCTGGAATTATGAAGCATGTTTTAGACCGTCTTCATGTTTATATCATGACGTTTTGATAAGTTTTCATGCCTATAATTACCACCATAGATTCAGTTTAGCTGTTGACTGTATCCGAACAACGCCTGGAAATGCAAGTTTAGTTAGATGAGTTAGATAGGCATTTTGCATGATGTTTCCATAGCAACCATCAGCGCATCGGGTACGTTACAATGTAGCCATGTGTGCAATTACTTTAATTGGGATAGTCTGTTGCAATTTGTGAGGTGTAACAATTATCTTAATTTCCTGCATCTTCACGAAGACAAAATAAAATAAAATACATAAAACTATAGAATCCATGTTGTCCATCTTGAGAGCGTTGAAGCTGCTTATCGTTTTGTTTCATGCTCAGGTGTTCACCGACACACCTCCCAAACCTACTTCAGCATTTTACGCTGCATCACTCGAATGCGCTTCGGGAAGCCTCGATAATAATGACGTAGGAATCCTCTGCAGGCTACACCGTCCCAATTCACTAAACTTTTAGCTCCGGTAAACCTGATATCGGCACCTACGTCAGACGCCTCCTACGTGGGCACCGTGGGCTGAGACCTAGTAGTCATCTAGCCCTTCAACTGAGACAGACCCTCAGTCTACACCCTCTCTGACCCTAACCCCCACTAGAACCCACTATTACTACACTACATTGAGCTCAAACCTCTACTAAATCAAGTGTGTGTGTGTGTGTGTGTGTGTGTGTGTGTGTGTGTGTGTCTACCAGACGAGTACTGGCAGAACCACCCGGAGCTGCACGACATCCCCATCTACTACGCCTCGTCTCTGGCCAGGAAGTGCATGGCGGTCTACCAGACGTACGTCAACGCCATGAACGACAAGATCCGCAAGGCCATCAACATCAACAACCCGTTCGTCTTCAAGCACATCAGCAACCTCAAGGTCAGCACCACCCTCCCCCCCCCACCCCCACCCCCCCGAGCCCGTCCCGTCACTGGAAGGTCACCAGTCTGAGCCCAGAAACAAATGAGACGGGTCATCAGGGCGCAGCCAGATCTCCATATTGTTTAGATGCTGTAACATGGCGATGTGGTGAAGTGTTGTGTTTTCCTGCGTGACAGTGAAGGCACGCAGTTTGTTGTAGCTGTGCTGTTATTTGCCTCCACCTGCTTGCTCATCATGTCTACATGTCTAATCAGAGCATGGACCATTTCGACGACATCGGGCCCAGCGTGGTGATGGCGTCCCCTGGCATGATGCAGAGCGGCCTGTCCCGGGAGCTGTTCGAGAGCTGGTGCACCGACAAGAGGAACGGCGTCATCATCGCCGGATACTGTGTGGAGGGAACGCTGGCCAAGGTGGGTCACCGTCCACACACACCAGAGAAAACCTCCACGACAGGATGAGGTCGTCTTTTCAGGCCGTGGAGGGAGAACGAGGGTTTGTTCCACAGAAATGATCCAGACTGATAACCTGTGGATCTCTGTGGATAAGATAAGATAAGATAAGATAAGATAAGATAAAATATTTGTAGATAAGATAAGATAAGATATTCCTTTATTAGTCCCACGGTTGGGAAATTTCAAGCATTACAGCAGCAAAGTGGATAGCAAGATATGAAGCATCATTTACATTATAAACAGTATAAACAGATAATAAATAGCAAAAAGCAATATAAACACTATAAACAAGGAATATAGAAAGATATCACGTTCATTTTGTGATGTGATGTGGAAAAAAAACTCTGACTTCATGTCCCTTTTATGTCTGCAAAAGACAAATTCACACTTTGACAGCAAGTCAAGAGGGAAAGCAAAGACTGAATAAAAGACTAAATGAACCAGAAAACTGAAGCACCATGACATGTGATTATCACAATTCCTTGGCCACTGTGATATTATCATATTATATTGTTATTGAATGTTGTAATAAAATACATATCGACAAATTGCAAATTATGATGTACTGCAAAATCAATATATTAAGCAATTTGTGACCACAAATTATGTCTCTGGGGGAAACTTTCTCAAAATCGGTTGTTTTCACAAAAAATTATTTTGCTCGCCACAACTAAAAGGTTCATTGCATAAAATCAAAGTGTCAAGAGAAGTCAGACTGTCTGAGTGGATTAAAGCGGCTGTTTTTCAGGAGGTTAGCCACAGTTAGCACCGCTGATGAAGTAATGTCATATTTTTCAGAATGGGTGAACTGTCCCTTTAACGTGTGTGTGTGTGTGTGTGTGTGTGTGTGTGTGTGTGTGTGCAGCACATCATGTCGGAGCCAGATGAGATCACCACCATGTCGGGTCAGAAGCTGCAGCTGAAGATGTCGGTGGACTACATCTCCTTCTCTGCTCACACAGACTACCAGCAGACCAGCGAGTTCATCCGAGCGCTGAAGCCCCCGCACGTGGTGAGCAGCCGCCCCGCCTCCCCTGCCGGCCACGCCTCCCCCGCCTGCCCCGCCCCGCCCCCCAAAACACAGCCCGCCCCGCCCCGCCTCCCAAAACACAGCCCGCCCCGCCCCGCCTCCCAAAACACAGCCCGCCCCGCCTCCCCCGCTGGCCACGCCTCCCAAAACACAGCCCGCCCCGCCTCCCAAAACACAGCCCGCCCCGCCTCCCCTGCAGGCCACGCCTCCCAAAACACAGCCGGCCACGCCTCCCAAAACACACTTCATTCATTTTAGACGCAGGAATGTGATTTATTTATTTATTTGAACGACCTTTTCAGTTTGTTTCCTGTGAGATGTTCTAGTGAGTTTGCTGTTTGTGAAAATGACTGTTAATGTTGTAGAAGCATTTAGTTATATTAAAAATATAAATAAATTCTCATCCTCCTCTGAATTAATTTGTTTTTAATCGAATTTATTTTTAAGAAGCAGTCATTCAGGAAGAAAAAACAACCGGTTAGAGCGTCCATAAAGAACCAAACTGATCAGGAGCATCAATAAGAACTGTATTTAAATAAAACTGGAATGAAACCCATCCCTGCTCAGGACGGGTGTTGATTCCAGGTCTGAACTGTCCCGGTCTGGATCCTGGTCTGCAGCAGGATCAGGATCAGGTCTGAATGTTTTGATGCTGTTTGGGGAAAAAAAAGGATCTGATCATCCTGAAGATGCTTTCATTAAAAAAAGTCTCCTCAGAGTGAAGCCAGCAGCAGGTCGGACAGGTGGAGCCGAGGAGGACGTGCTCCCCTGCTGTTTGTCTGATGCTTGTTTGTTTGTTTGTGTGTTTGTTTGTGTGTTTGTTTGTTTGTTTGTTTGTGTGGCGGCAGATCCTGGTGCACGGCGAGCAGAACGAGATGGCCCGTCTGAAGGCGGCTCTGATCCGAGAGTACGAGGACAACGACGAGGTCCACATCGAAGTCCACAACCCGCGCAACACTGAGGCCGTCACACTCAACTTCAGAGGAGAGAAGCTGGCCAAGGTCACACACACACACACACACTCACACACACACACACACACACACACACACACACACACACTCACACACACACACACAGAGGATGTTGACCAGAAGTTTACCCCAGTTTAACCTTAGTTCCAACAGGGTGTGGAGCTTTTACCGGGAAAGTGTCTGTTTTCTTGTCTGTAAGGAGACGTGAGCTTTCCTGCTGACTTCACCTGGTTTCTCAGTGTGTTGTTCAGTCGTGCTCACTCCCAGAATGCTTTGCTGCAGGTGATGGGCTCGCTGGCGGACAGGAAGTGTGTGCAGGGCCAGAGGGTTTCTGGGATCCTGGTCAAACGCAACTTCAGCTACCACATCCTGACGCCCTCCGACCTCTCCAGTCAGTACCACCGAGTGTGTGTGTGTGTGTGTGTGTGTCTGTGTGTGTGTGTGTGTGTGTTTCTGTTGGTGATTTACTTTGCATTTAGTACACTGCAAAAACTCAAAATGTTACTAAGAATATTTGTCTTATTTCTAGTCAAAATGTCTCATTACACTTAAAATAAGACATGATCACCTCAGAAGTAACTTGATTTTAGACAGTTTTCATTTGAAACAAGTCAAATCAGCTTGAAACAAGTGAAAATCGTCTAAAAACAAGTGACTTCTGAGGTGATCATGTCTTATTTTAAGTGTAATGAGACATTTTGACTTGAAATAAGACAAATATTCTTGGTAAGATTCTGAGTTTTTGCAGTGTAGTTCAGTGCTGGCCTGTAACAGCCGTACGTCACCATGGTTCACTACGCCAAACCGAAGGACAGAAGGTGATTGGATCAACCATCTGTCAATCATCAGCAAACCGTTGGAGGGGGTTTCTGTTTTAAAATATTTGAAAAAAAAACCTATATGTAGCCTAGTATTACTTATTTCATCATTTTAATTCTAGTTACTTCTCCAGCTTATTTCAGTTTTCACTCAGTGTCTGCCCGGCTCACCTTGTTTTCCCCCTCCGCCCGCCTCTAACCCTGTGTGTGTGTGTGTGTGTGTGTGTGTGTGTGTGTGTGTGTGTGTGTGTGTGCTCAGACTACACAGACCTGTGCATGGGGACGGTGACGCAGACGCAGGCCATCCCGTTCAGCGGCTCCATCTCCCTGCTGGTCAGTCAGCTGAGGAACCTGGCCGGTACGTCCTGACCGTTTGACCATGAAAAAAAAAAAAATAAATTAAAAAAAAAAAAACAGAGTAAGAGAAGGACAGGGAGAAAATATTATCAGAACTGGCAACAAAAAAACGAAACAGTGAAACATTAGTGAGGATAATAACCCCTGAAAGTTGGAAAAAAAAAAAGAGTTTGATTAGATGGTGAAATAATAAAAGGTGAAACAGTCAGTTAATTGATTAGCTGATTGACAGGAAATGTGTCAGTAAATATTTTGACTTTAGTCACATGTGAAGAGCTGAACGTCTGATTTCAGGCTCACGTCTTTATTAAAGTGTGTACTTTTGGTGTTTTTTTTTTTTGTTTGGCTGCTGTGTGTGCAGGTGAGGTGGAGCAGGTGGACGGCGTGGAGAAAATCACCATCAAGATCTTCAAGAGCATCACTCTGGTTCACGACGCCGGCATGGTGCTGCTGGAGGTCAGAGGGCACAGCGACGCACCGACGGCCTCCTGAGGCCACGCCCACCAGCTCTGAGCCCAACCTGACCTCTGCTGGAGTGTGTGTGTGTGTGTGTGTGTGTGTGTGTGTGTCTGCTCCGTTGCTCCCCTGGGCTCCTAAAGTAAAATCACACTTTCAGCACAGACACCAACACCAACAAAGAAGATTAGCACTAAATAAACAACAAGTCCCAGTTCCCATTTTTTTGTGTGAAATTCCAGTTGTGAAAGTATAATCAGGTTGCTTCTTCCAGGCTCAAGGTTACTATGTGGACGTTTCACGTGCCGGATCTACTTTCCAAGTCAAATAAGTAAATAACAAGAAAAGAAACTGTTTAATTCCCTTAAAAAATGGGAACCGGGACTTGTTGTTGTGTTTTCTGTATGGCTGTTTTTCTCTTGTCCTCTTTGTAGGTGTTGCTTTACGACCTGTTCTTGTTATTTTCTTATTTGAATTAGAAAGTAGATCCGGCAGGTGAAACTTCCACATAGTAACCTTGAGCCAGGAAGAAACAACCTGATAGCACTTTCACAAGTAATTGTAATTTCACACACAAAAAAGGGCTCTGTGACTTGTTGTTTATCTCGTGATGATCCTGTTTGTTGGTGTTTGTGAGCTGAGAGTGTTGAAACGACTGCAGAGGTCAGGTTGGCTGTGATTGGCTGAGAGCTCAGTGTGTCGGTGGCCTCAGGTCTGTCCAGGTGTCACAGCTTTAAATCAAATCATGTCTGTTTCCTTGTTGATGGGAGACGTTTTGCCGTCATGTGACCGGTTGGTTGTGTGTCTCTGTCCTCAGTGGACCTCCAACCCGCTCAACGACATGTACGCCGACGCCGTCGCCACCGTGGTGCTGGAGGTCCAGTCCAACCCCAACGCTCAGAGATGTCAGTGAACGCAGCACGAGACGCATTCAAGTCCACTTTGACCTTTTTTTTCCTGATTGTTTCAGCTTTTAGTTTCAGCTGGACTGTCATTTTCACAGAGATGCTGGTCAGATCATTGATAATGCATTGAAAAGAGCTTTCTGATCCAATCCACTTTATTTATACAGCACATTTCGAAAACAAAAAGTTTATCAAAGTGCTGCACAGTAATTTACAATAAAAGACACAATGGTTAAGAAAATGAGGATTAAAACGAGGAGACAGATAAAGAGGTTTAAAAAGAAGATAAGAGTCATACAACAGATTGGGAAAAAAATTACAATAAAATTTGAATAGTAAAAAAAAAAAAAATCGCATATTTGTGTGATCAGATCAACTGCATATATATCTGGGAATATGAAGTCAGATTGTGGTTGAAATAGTCTCTAAATCAAGATTGGAGGTGTTAAAATGTGCGTCATGAATCCAGAACTGTTTCTGGTTAAATCTGGATCCTGTTTGTTTTCCTGAACCCAGTTAAGACTTTAGTTCAGTTTGAGATGAAGCGTCGGAGCGAACTCGCCCTGTCCTCCACGCTGATGAGGCTCTGTGTCTGTCGTTGCAGTTATTGAAGTGAAGAAGGACGGCGTGGACATGGACGTGTTCGTGGAGCGTCTGGAGCTCATGCTGCAGTGAGTCCCAGCGTCTCCAGTCCCTTTGACAGATACGTTACGACAGAACGTTTTGGGCAAAATCCCCTTTTCCCGACGTCCGCAGACTGAAACCAGATGTTGGACACCATTTGCATCTGTGGACGTCCAGTTAGCTCAGCATAAAGTCTTGAAATCATAAAAAATGCCACCTTGGGTTCTGGAGGTTTGGAACACACACCTTGGAACTGAACATAAAACAAACTGGAGACGTTTGAGAAGTTATCAGAATCAGAATCAGAATACTTTATTGATCCCCAGGGGGAAATTACTTTTTGTTGCAATAACAACAACAACTCCCACTCCAAGTGTAAAGTAAAAAGAGCAATTAGTCAAGAAAAATAAAGAAAGGAATATAAATATAAATATAAATATATATAGAATAAAAAGAAAGAAAAAATATATGTACAAGTGCAAACATGGACAGGAGTTATTGCACTATAGGTTATTGCACATAACTATGGTATAAAATATGGATTATTAATTAGTGGCGGATCTTCCTCTGCCTTCAGCGGTGTGCAGATCACTGATTGACTTGTGTGTGTGTGTGTGTGTGTGTGTGTGTCTGTCCACAGCGACATGTTTGGAGAAGACTGCGTCGACTTCAAAGACAGTAAGAACCTGAGCGTGACGGTGGACGGCGTCACCGCCTACATCAACCCCATAACCAGAGTGAGTATGAGGATAAAGTGATGATACTGTATAAATTTATACACAGAAAAAAAAGAAGAAAACGTGTCATGGGGGGAAAGCAAGGTGAGCTTGGTGAAGAATGAACCAGAATTAAAATGTTGAAACAGGCCGGATGAAGTTTTTATCTTTGTCTCTTTTTCCATATCATCTTGAATATCATTACCCTGAAATATCCTGATATTATCTGAAGTCTGTATCGCCCAGCTCAAAGGACATTTTACTTGTGAAGACTGAAGTTACTTAAATTAGTTAAGTTTCTAAATTTCTGACCAGGAGTTCCAGGATGACTGGGTTATGTTTTGCCCTTTTTTTAATGATAGATTTGCAAATTTTGCCCATCGTCTTTTTTCCCATGTGTTTGTAAGACGTCATGTGGCCTCACTCAGGTTTCAGAGGGTGAGCCGTCTCCTGCAGAAAACAAACTCTGTGGATCTCATTGCACTTCCCCCCGGTGACCAGTAGAGGTCACTGAAGGTCACACATCACTCTGGGACTTTTTTATTTTTACTTTGACGTTTCGTTCTTGTATCTCGAGTGCGCATCAGGCCGCATGTTTTTATCTGAACCCGACCCGAGCCCCAGATTTTGCTCATCCTCCCTCAGCCTACGTGTTGCCTTCGGTGTCATCACGTAAACTCCAGCACTGTACAGGAAGTTGCCCAGAACAGACTTTAGCTCCATCGTTTTTCACTAAAATAACGCCGACGTGACCGAACCCGACCCGGACCCGTTTAGTCCCAGCCGGTTCTGACTGGCCCGGGTCGGGTATCCACACTCCTGTATCTTGTTTTAACGGTGGTTTTGAATCGTGCTTCATAAATAAAGGTTGTCATGCATTAGAGCTGTGAATCTGACCTCTGACCTCTGGCCTCGGCGGTCTCTCTGCAGACGGTGGAGTACGAGGAGGGCAGCGCAGACGACGAGTCGCTGAAGGAAATGGTGGAAGTCGCCGTCCAGCGGCTCTATGAGGCCCTCAACCCCGTCTTCTGACCGGCCACGCCCACTCTGTGATGTCATCAGCGGGAGACGGCAGTCATTACCGACCTGCAGGCTGATCTGCTGGACGGACCGATGTGGACCGTTTGAGCTTTTGAGGAGACGCTTAATGAAACTTTATGATGTTTTTCTGTTTCATTCCTTGTTTGCCTTTTTTTCCTTTGTTTTTTTAATTTAAACAAAGACGGTCTCTTTGTTTGAGTCGCGGTTCCAAAGGAATCACATCAGCAAACTTCATTTCAGCTCTCGGCCGACAGCTTTTCTACTTCCAGAACAAAGAGGGAGATTTTTCTCTGCTTTCAGTTGTTTTGTTCCTGCGTGTGCAGAAATACTTTCTCCTTGTTTTATGTATAAAAACAATGTCAAAATCAATTTCTTATGTTGAAAATAAACGTCTGCGTTGGGCTAACAGCTGCATCTGGCAGGTCTGTTCTTTCTGATCTGTCACCTCCTGCACGCTGTTAAAGGAACAGTCCAACATTTTGGGCAAAATCCTCTTTTCCTGACTTATCCAGACTGAGACCAGATGTTGGACACCATGTCCACCTCTGGACGTCCAGCGGTTCACTTCCTGTGGGTAGCATTTCCTGTTAGCTTAGCATAAAGACTTGAAGTCTATGGGAGTCGTTAGCCTGGCTCTGTCAAAGTGAAAAACTAAACCTCCCAGCAGCTCTGAAGCGTTAGGTTAGATCATGTGGGTTTAAAATGCACATCTTTAGATAGTCTTAAAATGTATTTGATCTAATTTGATAAATATTAGGCCTTAAATAAAACTATAGGATTAAAGTTGAATTTATAAGCTCATGATTTCTATTTCTCTGTGTCGAAACAAATCTTCTCCAAGAAACCTCAGTCTCCAGGATGGATTCATACCTTCATACCAAACTCAGAGGAAACTGTTGTAATAAGTTAATATTGACCCACCACAAATAAATCCTTTGTACTCACCTGCAATGAGAGCATCTGAACACAAACATGATTTATCCAAAAATCACTCAAAACCTTTGTCAAACTTGGTCTTTAAGCTTTAAGCAGACTGCCTCTGACGGCAAAACAGTCATTTAAAACTATTTCCTATGAAGCAGAGGGCGTGGCATGTTGATGTAAAAATTACAGGAGTAAATTGTAAATGTGTAAATTTGATTTTTATCACACATGTACAATCAGAAGAATCAGCTGATAGGATGAAATTCATTTTTTCATCTCGTGATTTTAAAAACAGTGTGATTGTAGGAGGAGGAGGGGAGGAGGGATTTTTATTTTTGGAGCGAGTGATGAGTGATGCACGTTTTCAATAACAAGTCCCACACTGATCTCTTGTTAAAACACATGTAGCCCTTTTATTTATGGATCCACTGCACGTGTTATGGCTGGAAACACAGTGGCGTTCTAACGCATGGCAGAGAAATAAAACTCATATTAAACACAGAAGGTGGAGCAGTAGATGGATTAAATAATGACACTCCACAACACAGCAAATATGGCAATGACAGAACAGGGATGGACAGTAACAGACACAGTACAGACACACACACACACACACACACAGGTGCATCAGTGCATGGGAGCAAATACACACACACACACACCACAACAGAGTTTAGTTTGTAATATTAAAAATATTAAAAATCCTTATTGCTTGTGGGTGCAGACGAGCTGTGAAGGCACTGAGTTCAGATCAGTTTAACGCTGATTGTCAGTTACAATATTAAAGAAAAAACAAATAAAAATGTAAAAAAGAGCTGGCGTTCCTGCAGAGTGAGGTCATGGCTTCATCAGAGGTCAGAGGTCAACCTGTGCAGTCATGTGACCTGAGGCTCTGTAACAGTTTGGAGAAGCCGTGGCGCCCGCTGGCATCCGTCACTGTTTATCTGGATTTGCATATTGTCTCTTAAACTGCTTGTGTTTTTTATCACCTGCAACAGCAACTACAGATGGAAATGAGCTTTCTTGGAGTTTTTTCTTGAGTTTTTTCTCTCCACCATCCACCGCCAGCTTTCCATCTGTCTTTCCTTTTTTTTTAAATCGCAGAGCAGAAACTTTATTCCCCACAGCTTCATCAAGCCTCCAGTCTCCCGACTAAATGCAGCAAAGAATCCTGAAAAAATCCTGGGGCTTAAAATCAAACAACCAATCACCTCAAAGGAGGCGTGGCTTCCTCAATCTGATAAATTAGCCTGCAGTTTTTAATTCAGCTTAACTTGGCTACAGAATGGAAGGCAAGTTTGACGGTGATGGAATTTGTCACCATCCTAGGAAAAAAAGATGAGCTGGTGAGCTGCATGAGGGTGGGAGGGGCTTAGAGGGGGAGCTGAGTCTCAGGTAGGAGGGGCTTAGGAGGGGCTGGATTTCAGATGGGATGGACTTAGAGGAGGAGCCAAGTCTCAGGTGGGAGGGGCTGAATTTCAGGTGGGAGGGGCTTAGAGGAGGTGCTGAAGAATTCTACAAAGATACGAACGGAGAAATGGAAGATAATCTGGCATCAGCACATTTGGCATCTTGACCTGATAAATAACTAAAACAATTATCCATCTATCAAAACTGATTAATTTTCTGTGAGTCATGTCAGCGCTATCCCACTGCACATCATTGCTGTCATTGTAAATAAGAAATGTTCTTAATTGACCTGCCTGGTTAAATAAAGGTTAAATTAAATAAAATAAAATTTAAATAAATGTTTTTTCTTTGTGTATCAAAACCAACAGTGCAGTTTCAGAGCGACGGCGTGAACGAGAAACACTGGCAGGGGATGATGGAGAGAAAAACGAGCACCAAACGCCACGGCTGCTGCTTTTGTGCTAAAAAATTAAATAAATAAAATTCAGGGCATCAAAATGTCAGGGAGCAGGAGTCGTAGTGTAATACTGATTTACCCTCACAAACCTCTGACCTGTGATGAGGACGTTCAAATTTCCACACCAACGATTCATTTAGTCGTTTTTCAAATGGGACTCAGGCCCCGCCCCCTTCCAGAGTACCATGAAAACAAACGCAGAGCAAAACCAGGTTCATGTCTTTCACTGCATTCGACACCAGCGGCGACCGGCTGGGCTGCTGAGCTGCTTTCAGGAAATATTGAACAAAATAAAAAAATAAAACTCCTCCACACACCGGCTGCTGGACAAATAGTTCATACAAAGTCACGGTAAAATATGGCAAAACTCTGTCATGTGTCATCTCACCCATTTTAACAACACAAGAGGCAAAAACAGAATTAAAAAAAAAATCCCAATCCCATTTTTCATTAGAGGAAAAAATAATCTACCAACATACAACAGATATTATGGCGACATGTCGACACTATGGCTTTGTTTTCACTGTAAGAGGCTCTGACTGCAGCTGACTGACAGCTTTAACTCTAACTGCCGTGTGGAAAAGGTTAAGCATTTTCTTTTTAACTGGTTTAATCCTGGTTTAGGATTCATTTTTAACTGTACAGCTGACTGTAAAAGGAGACGTCGCCTTCCATTGGTTTACAATGGGGACGTTTTGAAATGCTAAAACTGGCGGCCCATCAGCGTGAAGACATACTGCACTGCAAAAACGCAAAATCTTACCAAGATTATTTGTCTTATTTCAAGTCAAAAATGTCTTATTTCTAGTCAAAATATCTCATTACACTTAAAATAAGACATGATCACCTCAGAAGTAACTTGTTTTTAGACAATTTTCACTTGTTTCAAGTGAAATTTCACTTGAAACAAGTGAAAATTTGCTTGTTTCATTGGCAAAATTTGCCAGTGGAAAAAGTGAAAATTCACTTGAAATAAGTGAAAATTAGCTAGAAACAAGAAACAAATTTTGGCAATGAAACAAGCAAATTTTCATTTGTTTCAAGCAAATTTTCACTTGAAACAAGAGACAGTTGTCTAAAAACAAGTTACTTCTGAGGTGATCATGTCTTATTTTAAGTGTAATGAGATATTTTGACTAGTAATAAGACATTTTTGACTTGAAATAAGACAAATAATCTTGGTAAGATTTGAGTTTTTGCAGTGTGTCAGCCAATCACGCTCACAGAGTTGATGCTGACGACAAAAAAACAAAACAAAACTGCAGCCCAGACAAAGTGTCCGCCTGCCTCACACAGGTCAGGTACAGACGGTAAAACAGCCAGCAGCCTGATGTGACTGTTGACTTACTGGTGACACAAATACAAGCAGCCTGTGCACGTCGACATCCCACAGAGTCAGTGAAGAAAAGTAACAGAGTTCAGTTTCAGTGTCTCATGATATTAAAAAATACATCGTATTTTAGTAAAAATCCTCTTAAACTGCTGGACTGAAGCTGAATTATCCAAAAAGCACCGTTTAGATTTTCTCTGCAGGAAAATATTCCAGAGAGAGAGGATCAGACTGAAATGCTGTTTGTGTTTGTGGCTGTTCAGAGGATCTGATGTGACTGCAGAGGGAAGCGAGGAGCAGCGATGAGGAGAGTTAAAGTGATGCAGAAACGCTGCAGCACCTCTGAAATGTGCTCACGAGTCTTACGGGTGATGTGGATCTGGGTTTTCAGTAACGAACCCAACACTGACCACACACAAGTCCCACGGACACGCATCCCAAACTGCAGGAAAACAGTCAAGTAACTTTGTCACATGAAAACCTTGTAACTTAAACCTTGTAGCAAATTCCACAACTTGTTGGGTTGATCAAACTCTCTAAGAAATCTATTTGACAAAGGAAGAAAAAAATTTCATTAAATAAAACAATGTTAAAATCTTTGTTTCTAAAAAGCTTTTGAAATAGCCCCTTTTTTTGTGTGTGTGTTTTTTTTTTTTTTTTTTGGTTTACCTCGCAAAACTTACATGGGTTTTCAACGGGAATAACAGGAGCAGCTGAGCGGAAATGGACAAACAGCTCAAAAGGAACGGAAGAAGGGAAGTACTACAAGGTAACACAAAAGTATTGCGAGGGAACCTAAAACATATTGCAAGATAACACAAAAGTTATTGTGAGGAAACGAAAAAGAAAATCTTGCCATGACCCTTCAGGGACTCCGTAGAATATCTGCTGTTTGCAGTAACAGGTGATACCAGGTGTCACGGTTTGGCTGCAGGTTGTCTTGGAGGTTTGAGTGACCGTCCTGTAACTGGAGGCCCGCTGGTTTGATCCTTGGGCTCACTGCATGTTTTTGTGTGTTATTTTGACACGATGGATGTAAACTTTCAAAGTACAAGTCCAAGCTAAAAAAGAGTCGAGTCTGCCTGCCAGCTGATGTTTCACTGGCCGGAGAAAACAGGATGTATTTCAAGAGAAAGCGCCGCCTCCACAGAGCGGCAGGGTCTGAGCTGGTTGGCATAGGCAGGAAAATATTAAATTCATTGTGCTGCACTGATCCTGTAGCCTGAATTCAAAATACAAAAATCGCAATAAATTGTAATTTTGAATCACAATACTGAAATCACAATATTTGTAGAATTTCTGTTGATGAAGATGCTTCTTTGCTTCAGTTCTGTCTGAGAAATCTTTGGTATTGAGTAACTTGGTGTTTTTGGATTCGACAACCCAACCAGCTCCGTGACCTCTGACCTTCCTGTGGAGGGGGGCAAAAGGAAAGCTGGCGTTCTCCCTCCGGGTTAAACACAGATTTAAAAACATTTCAGCTCTAAGCCCAATCCAGCAGTCCCTCTCTCTCTCGCTCCCGACCCTTCACAGGTTCGATCCCCGGCCTCTCAGCACTCGGTCTCCTTGCCGTTGATGCGGTGCTGCCGCTGCAGTCTGTACAGCAGAGCCTTGTCGCTGCGAGCCGCCCCGCCCGGATCCGTCAGGTCCTCAAAGGAGCGCGGCGCCCGCCCCCCCGCCCGGGCAAAGCCCTCGTCCAGCGCCTCCTCATCCAGGGGGGAGTCGAAGCTCGGGTCCTCCTGGATGGTGGCCATGCGGGGGCTGTCCAGCGCCGGCAAGGGGGCGGGGCCAGGGGCAGGGATGGGGGTGGGGCCTGGGTTTGAGGTGGGGGCGGGGCCAGAGACAGGAGGGGTGCTGGTCTGCTGGGGGCCGGAGGGATGAAAACGCAGCGCGGCGGTGGAGAAGTTGGGCGGTTTGAAGATACGAACCGAGGCTGACTCCAGGCTGCTGAGCAGCTCGGCATTCTGGGAAAACGCACCATCAGAGTCAGAGTCTATATGAAGCTACGGCTGATTAAATTTAAATAAAACAAAGAATCCATACTCACACTGGGGAAGAACAGAGACTTGGTGGTCTGTTCATACTGCTGGTCCAGCTTCTTGTCCTGAAGATCAAAAGATTAAAAACTGAGAAACAGATTTTATATCAAACATTTCCTGTGATTTGGTTTCATCAGGACCCCTGCTTCAAATCATGCTCAACACTGAAAGTTCTGTTAGTTTTCATGTCTGAAAGGGAAATTTTCCATTTGCCAGATGAAAGTTTCATTTTCACTTCAATTTTCCATCATGAAGTTTGAACAAAAAAACAATCGAATGATTCAAATCATCGCTCGGCACATCTAAAATCTGGGTGAAAAATTTGGATTCTTCGTTTGCTGGTCCACACAGTTTGGTCTGACATGAACGTCTCTTCTGATTACCATTCTATGTTTTACAACCAATTCTTTCCCCGTGCCTTTGCACCGGGCTTATGGACATCAGACCTAGTTCCTGTGCATTTCCTGCCTCTGGCTAAAGAGCAGTGAGGAGGCGTCGTACCACACAGTGCACCAGGATGCTGAGAGGAACCCAGAACAGCAGCGAGAACACCACCACCGAGCCCACGATGTTGTCGGCCAGAAATTTCCCAAACGTGTTGATGTCCAGTTTGTCGATGAAGTCCCACAGCCGCTCGATCACGTCCTGCACCTGCTTCATGCACTTCCCCTGCAGACAGGAAATGAGCCGCGTCAGGACAGGAAGTGACACCACCAGCGAGGCAGCAAACAGCCAGCCGTGTGTCGGTGATAAAACTTAACAAAGACGGCTCTACAGCTACAATTATCATTTAACCTCCTTCAGTAGCAACTAATCCTAAACACAGAAAATGTGAAAATGCTACGCCGATGACACACCGCTGTATACTGCGTTTGACCCGAGTGATGACCAAACTCTCTCCCCTTTATCAACTGGTTTGCCTGCAGTAAACAACTGGATGCAGACCAATCAGTCAAGTTTTAGTGAAAATTTTACCGATTGATCCGCGAGCCAAAAGAGAGCTGGTTCTCTCCAAACTTGGCAGCCTAACCCTACAAGTTAAATCAGAGGTCAGAGGTCACAAGCCTGGGTGTTATCCTTGATTCAGACCTGAATTTTAAATCCCACATAAAGGTAACCAAAGTAGCTTTCTTTAATTTAAGGAATATTGCACAGGTACGACTGTTCCTATCCCAACATGATGCCGAAAAACTAGTTCATGCATTTATTTCAATCCGTGTAATGCTCTTCTCACTGGTCTTCCAAAACAATCCACTGATAAACTTTTAATTAGAACAAAAAACGTCTTTTACTGATTTACAGGCTCTGGATGTTTTGGGACTGGCCTATATTACTAATTCTTTGATGTTTTATAATCCTTCACGGCCTCTTAGATCCTCTGCTGCTGTTTTTCAAAAAATACAAACTATTACATAAACAAGAACGTCATCAGCTAAGTCTTTTTAAATTATGCACCAAAATAATGGAATTCCCTCCCCGCGGCTGTAAGAGCTCTGTGAACATTTTTAAACCATTCACATGTGTGCACTGCTGTCGCTGTTAATTTTTCCATCTGCACACCTGATCATGTGAACAACTAGAGCTGCACATTTACAATTTGCCTCTGACCTGCTGCCCTGCTGGACATGCTTGTTTTATGATCGTATAGAAATGAACTGGCGGCAGGAGGCCCGGCTTAAAGCTTTTCTCAGGTGTAGAGAAGAAGAGGAGGAGTGTTGAGGAGGAGTCTCACCGCTCCGTCGCAGAAGCCCACGGTGCACGGCTTGCCCTTGCGGAGGAACAGGAAGTTTCCGGTTTTGTCCTGATGGGGGGAGCAAACGCCGCTGTGGCTCCGACAGCACACCTTACAGGTCGAGTGGGTTTCTACAGAGGAGGAGGAGGAGGAGGAGGAGGAGGAGAAACCAGGAGGAACCAGGAAGCATCACAGTGAGTCACCAGAAACGTCCTGACTTCCAAATCCTGTCTTAACTGTTTGGTAACCATGGTGATTTGACTTAATGTCGCTAACATCCTAAAACTGCTTAGAAACAAATCTTCTCATAGCAAATACTTTATGTTACATCCATCTCATGTTTAGGAAATGACAATCAATTTAGTTCATCTCCTTTTTACCTCAGAGTTTATCAGGTAGGACGGTGTATTAAGGCACTATAGGAAAAAAAAGTCATACAGAGCAGGGGAAGGAGGGGGGAGTACTCAGAAAATATCTTGGATATTCTCAGATTAAAGTGGTAAATTTATGAGAAAACCTCACAAATTTATAGATAACAACTAAAAAAATTCTGAGATTATAAAATCAAAAATTTATGAGGAAAAAACATTTTCTTTTTTTTGGTCAAGGCAACAAAAAATAAATAAATAAAAGAAAAAAGAAAAACTTTTTTTTCCTCATATTTGTGACTTTAATCTTGGATTTTTTTTTTATTTTTATTTTTTTTCCTTTTTTACTCATACATTTGTGATTTTTTGTGGTAATTTACCAGTTTAATCTCAGAGAATATCCAAGTTTTTTACACATAAATCAATGACTTAAATCTTGTAAACTCTGAGTTTTTTTCTTGGAAAAAATATTCTGATGTTTTGGGGCATTTTTATCATTTTTGACGGCAGTTTGACTAAGTTTTAGTTTTAAAAATAAAAATAAAAAAAGTTTGACTAAGTTTTAGTTTTAAAAATAAAAACTCAAACCGTAGCAGCGACATTAGGCTGACGTTCCTGCCGCCGGAAACGGGGAACAGTTCCTTGTAGAAAACTCTCTAGAAATTTTTTTTTTGTTTCCGTTTTTGTTGCAGCAGCAGTTTTGCTGTTTGCTGGCCATATAATCCTGGTTTAATCCTGGTTTAATCCTGGTTTAGGATTAAATAGCTTTTTAGGATTAAACCAGGATTAAAAAACAAAACAAAAAAAACAAACTCAGTTTTAATCTTCCCACAAACACAAAGGCTCCCATGATGCAGCTGCAGACGTGCCTTTGAGCCAGTAATCTCCTCACTATCAGGAGCATTTTCTACCTGCACATTAAAAAAAATAAATAAATAAAATCCTCAGAGGGTTTGGTACCGTTGCAGGCGCAGGACTGCAGGTTCAGGACGGCCTCGCAGAAGGGAATACACACTCCGCTCTGACACTCGCCGCTGTCCAGACACACCGTTTGGTCCGGAGCGTTTTCCGGCGGCGGACACTCGCTGCTGTTTCCTGTCGACACAAACAACCAGTCAAATCCTCCAAGCTGATTGGCTGTTGGCTGGGCCACATTCATTCAAAACCACTTTGAAAGTGACAAAACTATGTCCAGAAAAATAAACAAATAAACAAAATAACAATTCATTTAAATATTAATGCACCAACCCAAAACTGAGGAACTATCATGCTGCCACTGCAAATAGACAGATAGATAAATAAAAACAAGTACCAAAAATAAAGAACGTGTATCCTTTCACCTTTGAATGGACTACATGTATAATGAAAAATCTCTGCAAAGTATCTATAGAATAGAATAAGCATACATATAAAACAGATGTATAATCATCACATATAATTTTTAGTAAAAGAGACTGTCAGACCTGATCCAGGCTTATGTGTATATGTAAAAGCCAAATATAAATGTGTCAAATATATAAATATATGAGTATAAAATGATATACTCAAATACTAGTGTACCCAATGATATACTACAGTAAGACGTATGACATCATCTGGAGGGAGACAGTTCCCTCTTCTCCTGTTGTTCATATAAATCTGATATGAAATCGATGTGTATTGATCTGACCTGTGCAGTAGGACTTTCCCTTGCAGGTGGCGTCGATCGGCTCCTGGCAGACTTCCCCTTTGGACTCGAACTGGCAGTCTCTACAGCACGCGCTGTTCCGGTCACTGCACACAGGCACACAGGTCAAAGGTCACAGGTCATGTTGGATTTCATAAACAGGTCTAGTCGCAGACTTTCAGCATAACCTTGAGGATTTTTTATGACTGAGGCAGATTCTCAAGGAAAGCAAAAAACCAGCTGTGTTTGACTGCGACTGGATTTCCAAGACCTGCACAACTGAGAACTGCTGATGTGGATAAACAACAGGTTGAAACCAGTCAACCATTTTTTTGTTGCTGCTGTTTTTTTTACATAACAAGTGCCTCACACAATGTACAGTGGTGTATTAGGGTGTATTAGGGCCATTGTACGAGGAAAAAAAAAAATCACAGTGCATCAGCAGGGGGGTGTAATATTTCAAGAAAAAAGCTCAGAATTTCAAAGATTTCTGAGATCCTCCTCATTCATTTCATATGTTTCTTTACCCAGTAATAGCGGCGTAAATAATACGTTTCTTTACAATATAAAATATTGGAGAATGGTCCAATATTTTCCATTTTCACAAAGACAGCCACGAGACAATTTCGATTCGATTCGGTTCAGGGGCCGACGATCGATTTCAGACGATATCGTTACGCCCAGTAGTTTGATCACAAGGCCGTGTTTCTGTTTTAGGTTCTTCATGTTTCCTGAGGATTTTAGCTCACTCTGTTTGTCAGTTGACCTGTTTTTTTTTTTTTTCTGAAATCCAAAATATTTCCACACAGCTGACTTAATCCTGATGGATCGATGGATGGACTGACATTTTCACTAAGTATCGAACATATTGAATCATTACACTCCTACCTAGCACTTCTTCCTCTGTACTAACGTGAGACCTGACCCCTGACACTCGGCCTCCCCTCATCTCTAACGCCTGACCGTCTCTCCCCGCTGAGCTGCTGGTTCCGGCTCACCTGCACTGGGTGTTGGGCTTCAGCCGGCAGTCGGCGGTGCAGCAGCGGTCCGTGTTGATGTGCAGGAGTCCCGGGTCGCACTCCTCGCCCTGCTCCACCCGCGAGTTCCCGCACACGTTGCTGTTCCTCTCCTTGAAGCAGGACGCCGCCTTGGACCTCAGGCGCTTCACGATGGACCGCTTGCTGCAGTTGGAGAAAAGCTGGAGACACAAAGCAAACCTTTCACCTTTCAATCTGTCTTTTACTGATCCTGGTTCATTTGAGAATATGAGCTGACCCAACCTCCTCTGCGGGATCAATAAAGTATTTCTCATTCTGATTCTGAATTTAGAAAGATAGATAGATAGATTTAGAATTTGAAAGGAAACACACGCTGACAGTTCCTCTTGACACCTTGACTGTGCGTGCGTGTGTGTGTGTGTGTGTGTGTGTGTGTGTGTGCAGGACGGAGGCTGCAGCACCTTGTTGTTGACGTGGTCTCCGCTCACGGCGATGGGGTACATGACGTATTTGCCCCCCTGGTCCTCTCTCGGGGCGCACGGGTTGTTGTCGGGGTCGTGTTCGGCGCCGAAGTTGTGACCGAGCTCGTGCGTCGTCACCAGGTCGGCTTCCTGCGGGAACGAAAGAGAACTCATTGGTTTTCCTGAAGGACCGTAATGAGAAGGACTTTGGTTTTAGGGCAAACTTTTTCCACTCATGTATCCCATCTGAAAGATTTTGAGATGGTACTGAGCTAGACGAGGTCATGACATCACTGGAGGAGCGCCTTTAACTTTGACCGGTGAAATAATTATGTCAAACAACAGCAAGGAAGGACTTTCCCTTGCAGGCGGTGTCGATTGGGCACTTTACATTTTGAGTTTTGGAAGTGACCACACTGACCAAATGCCTCGGCTGCTGCCTGTCAGTCTGCTGAGGGAAATAAACACACACCTGCTGCGGTCGCCACAACCTGGAGTTTTGTATCTGAGCTCAGGAACAAAGATCACACCTCCAACACTTCCCATTTCCTCACACCTAATCAGTTCCTCTCTGCTTTGTCTCAGTTTTTGCATCACTCCCCATCCCGTGTTGGGATCATCACTCAGAAAAAGTTATGTACCCCACATTGCTCGTTACTTTTTTTTAAAGTTCTGCATTACTTTACTTAGTTACTCCCTGTGGAAAGTAATTCGTTACACTCCTCATTACTCGTGTGTTACTCTGCAACACGGCCTGAGCTGCATCGTCATGTAACTGCTGGTTAACAAAATAATTTTAAACCTCACATCTGCCCTCGTATCGGCACAAACTCCCATCCTGATATGAAGGACAGACACGTGATATTTCTCTCTGCTCTATATTAAAGTAACAGCACAGTAAAAGCAGCCTGTTTGATGCTTTTTCTGCACTTTACTGGAACATTCTTCTCCTTTCACACAACAAATTGGAAATAATATGCACACCTCCAGCCCTAAAAAGCTGTAGACCGCTCTGCTCTGCTCTGTCCTCTCTCCTTCATGAACTCTGGCCAAAGTGAGGTGACGACTGGCGAGAGGTCAGAGGTCAGAGGTCAGGCGACTGCTGCATGAAGACACAGACTGTTTTTTTTTTTTCTATCTGCCCGTTATGCAGAGAACTGAAGAACTTATGGAACATAAGTAACGCCTCAACTGTTTGATTACTAACTGTAATGTGATCACTGAATTTAGCAACAGTAACGTGTTAACTTACTGTGTTACAGGTGAATGTAATGTGATTACAGTAACGTGTTAACCCCAACACTGTCCCCATCCCAAACACGGATTTACACTCTTAGGTCTCCTTTCCAAGTTAACTAGCAGCAAAATTATACCCATTGCCTGCCAGTTTTTGCAGATTAATTAGCTCATTATGCTAAATATTCAACTGCCCAACATGTAACTTTCAGCAAACAAGTTGAATTTCATCCACCAAGCCTGTACATGACATTTAAATCATAAACGCTCATGGGAAACAACTTGTCTACAGCCTGATTTCCTTATCTCTCATCCTGCTCCGTCCACGTGCCATCAAGAGATTTATCAGCTGATTACACAGCAACATCCGATCCCTCACAATAACCTCCCTGTACGCTCCGCTCCGTGTCTCGCTGCAGCTCCTGCTGCCCAGAATATTAACTGAGAGGGAATTAACAACACAAGGCAGCTTTCTGAGCAGCTGTAATGGGCTGCAGTCGGCCGTGGAGTCACCTGACCGATATCGCGTTCCCAGTCGAGGTTTTTTTGGTTTGTTTTGTTTGGTTTTTTTTTGCCGTGCTCTCAGAATTGCATGCCTTTGCAGTTTGGTCATTTTGGGAAAACAGCACGCTCTTCCTGCTCAAACCTTTGGTGAACATGCACTGTAGTTTTGCAGCAGGATATGTGGACAAAGACAGGAAAGTATCTGGAGGTCAGATCAGTGCACTTTTCTGTGGATGCCAACTGGAACGAGCCGGCACGAGGTGTCCTGATGCGGTAAACCCCACCCATGTGGCACAGAGGGAGGAGGAGAGCCAGCCCACCTTGGTCAGGATGGTTTTCCCGTAGTTCTTGGTGCTGGTCAGGCCCGTGTTGAGGTAGATGGGTCTGTGTTCAGCTGAAGACGGGGGGCACTCTGCAGGAAACACGACTCAGTGAGGATTTTAATTTAATCTAACCACAGAAAACGTTAGCGACTGCTTGAAAGATACAGAAATTTATGACGGTATATTAGTGCCATTAAAAAGAGAAAAAACAAATGCAGAGCTGGACAGAGGGAGGTATTCTGAGATTAAAGTCATAAATTTATGTGGAAAAAAAAAAAAAAAAAACTTCAAGAATGCTCAGAGTATAGAGTGACAGCTGAGGCAGCAGACTCACTCTCCGAGCAGAGACCCCCGGGGATGCCCTGCCTAGAGGGGGCGACGTAGGCCAGGCCCAGCGTGCCTTCGTCAAAGTCCTGGTAGGTGAAGAGGTGAGCCAGGCACACCTGAGACGCTTTCTCTGCGATGTCCACGCTGAACTGCTGCAGGGACACAAACCAACAGCGGACCAAACATCACGATACTTACTCTTCACCAGTGTGCAACACACTTGTGCCAAGCATCGTTATTTAATTTGCACATTTGAGCTCCTATAAGATGCAGTGTTCACCCTGTTTCAGGATATGAAGTGGAACTGCTCTGCCATGTTCGTGTCGCAGTGCAGATTACAAAACGACTGACTCCTGCTTGTTGGAAGATTATCTTGCCTTTTTCAAGGATGATCTTACAGTTTATCACACATGGCAGAAACACCTGCATCGTGACACCGTGGCTATCGTTGGTAACATATCGTGATTGTGAATTTCCTTCGGGATGAATAAAGTATCTATCTATCTCTATCTGATAGTAGCATATTATTGGTTACCATGTGGTTCCCACCTGTCCAGATGGTAACCCTGCTCTCGCAAATCTAGATTCAAACTCATGATTGTGGTGAGGGTTTAGGTTTGGGTTTGGGTTTGGGTTTGGGCAGAGTGTAAGTGTACGTGTGCCAGAGGGTTACCATCCAAACACGTCTCTAATTAAGACTACATTTCCCATCAGCCCCGTTGATTCTTGCCCCCACTCTTCCTCAACATGTTGGAAGTGGATGTAAATTAAAATTTCAACCAATAAAACTTTCACAAATTTATAAACATCTTCTCTCATCCACCTGTGCCTTCAAAATAAAAGTCTCGCTCCCAAACTGAGATCCTTTTAATGGGGTATTTAACAGGGTAACTAGTAACCTATTACATTTCAACAGTAACTTTCCCAGCACTGTTGGTAACCCTAACGCTAACCCTGCTCTTCTCACTTCAGTCTCCATCCATTTCCTTTCCCCTCTTGTCTGTCTCTTGGTCTTTGACAGTGTGTGTGTCTGGAGGTCGTCTTCTTACCTCCAGCAGCCTCTTGACGTCCCACACGTCCTTGCCCTCCACCGGGCTTCCTCTCATGTTGAAGTGACTTCCTCCTGGAGCCACCGGCGTCGGGCTCTTCTCTATGATGATCTGACAGGCACACACCACAGGTTTACACATCATCATCATCATCATCATCATCATCACCATCATCATCGTCACACTTTACAGGAGGCTGTAAGCCGCTGGAGCAGCTGTTGATGTTTGTCAGCTTGCCACAACATTACCACTGTTTTCACTGCAAAAACGCAAAATCTTACCAAGATTATTTGTCTTATTTCAAGTCAAAAATGTCTTATTTCTAGTCAAAATATCTCATTACACTTAAAATGAGACATGATCACCTCAGAAGTCACTTGTTTTTAGACAATTTTCACTTGTTTCAAGTGAAAATTCGCTTGAAACAAGTGAAAATTTGCTTGTTTCATTGGCAAAATTTGCCAGTGGAAAAAGTGAAAATTCACCTGAAATAAGTGAAAATTAGCTAGAAACAAGAAACAAATTTTGCCAGATTTTGAGTTTTTGCAGTGTTCAATGGAGGGTATGGCAAGGCAAGGCAGTTTTATGTCTACAGCACATTTCATACACAGAGCAGCTCAGTGTGCTTTACATAAAAACAAGAAAAGTGAAAACAAACAATTGAAAAGAAACAAAAAATTTAAAAGAAATAAGAAAATCCATATAATAAAAAAAACAATTGCAGAAGAAAATAATAACAATTAAAATCATTATATTTAATAAATAGGTTACAAAAGTGCAGAGAAATACAAAAAAAAAAACTAGGCTAAAATGGAACATAAAATAGGAGCACAGCAAAAAAAATAATGAATTGCTTTAAAATGATAACAAATCAAAATACTAAGAAGCTTTGAAAGAGCTCAGCCACAAGCACATGAGAGGAGAAATGTTTTTAGCCTGGATTTAAAAACATTCACACTTGGGGCTGATTTCACTTCTATTGGTAGTTTGTTCCATTTGTGTGCAGCATAACTAGGGGTGGTGAAAAAAATCGATGATCGATTAATCACGATTATGTTGTGGATGATTATGAATCAATTATTAAATTTTTAAGAATCGATTATTTGGTGACACTGTTCTTTGCGCTTCACCAAGCCGATCAGCGATTCGTGCTCGATCCCCTCACGAGAGGTTAGACAAACACCGCGAGACAGCAGAGGAAAGACACAGACGAGAAGGAGCGCGGTAATCGAGAATCGCTAATAATCGAAAATCGGTTGTTAATCGAATCGGGACCTCAATAATCGTAATCGAATCGAATCGTGAAATCACACAGATTAACCACCCCTAAGCATAACGTCTGAATGCTGCTTCACCATGTTTAGTGTGAACTCTGGGCTCAACTAACTGACCTGAGTCCAGATCTCAGAGCTCTACTCGGCTTATATTCAGTTACCATGTTGTTGTTATGGTCTGAACACTGTTTCCACATGCCGTCCCATCATGCTCCTCACCTGCTGGATCTGGACGCCGTAACCTTTGAACTCGTCGTCCCACGATGTGTTTCTGTAGATGTCGTCCACGCGGTCGATCAGTTCGATCTGGAAAACAAAAAACAAAATTAAAAACAAAAGCAGTCAGGACGGCGGCTCAGACTCCTTACAGCCACGAGCAACAGACACAAACATTCATTCATCTGTGCGATAAAAACTCTGAACGCTGAATGAATCCTGAATGAATCCTGCACAAGCTCTTTTTGTTCACATCGCTCCAGACGTCTATCATTCTGAGTTTTTAATCACACTGTTTTATGGCATGTATTGCTTTTTTGATGATTAGTCATGAACTTTTAATATTATCAGTTGATTTAACTTGTATTTGAATTGTTTTCACTGCTTTAATTGTTTCTGGCCTGTTGATTGGTTTTCATCCAGGCTTTTATTCTGAGCGACTGTAGCTGTGTGGTTTGAGAGTCGAGTCAGATTTCCCTTCATGGAACAATAAATTGTTTTTGTTTTGTTTTTTTGTTTTCAGTTCAGTTTAGTTTCCAGAGTGGCTTTTCTGGTTTCAGTTCAGAGCACAATATCATTTCAGTTAGTTTTCATTTTGTTTTGCTTTTTGTCAGCCTAGTTTTCATTTTTATTTCAGCTGAACTAAAATGTGTTTTTACACCTAGTTTTAGTTTTAAGGTTCGTTTTCGTGAACTAGAATAACCTTGATTCCAGCCAGTCAAAACCTCCCACTTCCCTGCAGTTTTAAAGATAACAGGAACAAAAGTCAAATTGGAGAACGTCTGATCCATCACTGGAGTTGATGCTCAACTCTGAAGACGTTTACTGAATTCCTCTGGTTTATTTACTTTAATGCTTCCTGATCAGTGCTAACTCATCCCAGCGGTGCGACAGTGGACAGGACCTGACCTGCCAGCCTCCTGCTGGGTGAAAGCTCTTAAATGATTTTTCAATCTACTTGTTGAAACGATTTAAAGTAAAGATGCTGGTATCTTATGAAACTAGACGACTTAAGGAATCAGTTGATGCCGAGCGTGTCATGTTAGGAGACTAAATATTGCTGCAAAGTTCAGCTAAATTTTGTCGAGGGAAAAACTGTCCTGTCTGTTTCCAGCAGGGTCCCTTGACCTCTGACCTCCAGATGTGTGAATGAAAATTTTACCATTTTACTGTTGTAAAATGGTGTGTGTGTGTAGACTGGGGCCTAAACAGTCTTGGAGCTGCATCAGTTGGCTTTGACTGGAAAGCTGAGACTCTTGTGGGTTCAATGAGCCACATGTGATCAGTGTGTGATGATGTGAGCTCGGTCAGTCGTGTGTTCTCTCACCAGGTAGTTGAGCGTGGTGCTCTCCTCCTCGCGGCCCATGTGCTTGAAGAAGCGATGATCGGCCACCAGCAGCAGAGGACAGGTGTTCCTCCTGTGGTCGAGAACCTGACGCTTCCCTCTAACCGCAGGCTCTGCAACACACACACACACACACACACACACACACACACACACACACACACACACACACACACACACACACACACACACACACACACACACACACACACACACACACGCACACAACAGCTTCTTAGTTATTCATGTTATAGTAGTAGTAGTAGTGCTAGTAGTGGTGCTAATGTTGGTGGTAGCAGCAACATTCACAGTAGTGGTAGTAGTAGTAATAGTAATAGTAGTACTACAGTAGTTGTGCTGCTTAGCCAATATTACTTTAGTAGTAATCAGTGCCGTCCCTACACATTTGGGGGCCCCGGGCCAAAAATCATCTGGGGGCCCTCGTGTTTGATCATGAATGGATTTGATCAATGTGGATACGAAAGATGAATTTCTCCAAATTTGATCATGATTCACTGTAGCTGTATTTATATTGTATTATATATATATTATATTGTATTGTGTATTGTAATTGTATATTTTTTTTTTTAACCATTTTTGGTAGTTTTGTGCTAAATTTATGGTAATTTTGTGGTAGTTTTTTGTAGTATGAGTCACAAAAATGTAATTATGAATATAGTTTTATGCTAATTTTTCTAAATAGGTTTTTGGTCATTTTCCTGTAATTTGTCTTGCAAATTTTCAAAGTTTCTGATCAATGACTTCTATTTTTTTTTTTTTTTTTTTTTTACTAATTTTTAGACAAATTTCAGATCATTTTCTACAACCTTTAAAAGCCTTTCATTTAAACACAAGAAATATTTTTTGGATATTTTAAGGTACATTTGTTGCTAATCTGCTCGCTTGCTCCTCCGAGCTGTAAAAACAAGACGACGCCCCGCTCTCCCACTTCTTCTGCGGTTGATGTGAACGCAGCTTCCAGCCTCTACTGACCCTCGTCCTCCTGCTCCTCCAACATGGCCGCCCTCACGCTGTCGGGGAGGAGGTGTTTGGGGTCGGAGGTCACGTAGCCGCAGACTGACGGCTGGTGGAGTCGGCTCAGGTTCCTGATGTCCTCCGACCTGTAGACCAGCAGGCGGCCATCAGGGGGCGACATGGTGAACCGCCACAGAGGCTGATGGGAGAGGAGAGAGCAGGGGGCGGGGTTAAGGACAATGACATCATCACAGAGAAACACGACACCCGTTAACTCGGCGGTTTCTTACCTCGACATTATACTCGGCCTCGTCGGTCAGGATGTGAGCCGAGAACTCGTTGTCGTCGATATGAGCCTGAACACGCGAGTTTTCCTCACCTGGAAATGAAAAATCACTCAGTTTTAACTGCAGCTAATGATCGATTCTATCTATTGATGACTTTTTCCAATAAAAATTTAGAATAAAGTGTCAAAACTAAAGTCAGAGTCGAATGGAAAGTTAACACAACCCAAAGGGATTTCTTCAGATTGCTTCCTTTTTCTGACCAACAGCAAAAAAAACAAAACAAAACAACAACAACAAACTAATAACCTCATGGTTTATGAACTCAGAAAGTTAAAGCCCAATTCAGAAAATATTAGTTTCCAAAAAGAGCGTTTGAGTTTTAAATTAGAGAGCGGATCAGGCTGCAAGTTTCTGTCTGAGATTTTGCTCGTCCTCCGTCTCCAGGTCACTTTCACCACCTGAAGCAGCCTGCGTGTTGCCTTCAGTGTCGTCACGTAAACTCCAGCACTGTACAGGAAGTTGCTGAGAACAGACAGCGGCTCCATCATTTTTTCACTAAAATAACACTGATGTGACCAAAACTGGACATAACATCTAAATTTTTGTCCATCCCGGCCGAACCCACCAGGTGCGGGTCAGGTATCCCCATTATATTTTACACACTGACATGGGATGTCTGTATTTTCTTGAACCCGTTCCAACGGGATTAGAATTGCTGTTGAATTGCAATAGGACGGCAGTCTTTGAGGTCATTAAACACATCACCACAGGAGGACGGTGGTCTGTGAGGTCATTAAACACATCACCACAGGAGGACGGTGGTCTGTGAGGTCATTAAACACATCACCACAGGAGGACGGTGGTCTGTGAGGTTAGTTTGGGTCCCTCTGAATGCCTCTAAAGCAGCGGTTCTCAACTGGGTTTGTGCATATCCCTAGTGGTGTGTTGCAGTACTGTAATGGGTACGTGGGTACGAGATTTTTTAAAAAAAAAAGTTAATTTAAAAAATATCAGTCATGCATAATTCCTAAAATAACCAGCCTATGCTATAACAAACTCAATAAAAATGTAAAAGCAGAAACAGAAAATCTGATGGAGCTGGGCTGGACCTATCCGTATATGATTTTTCCTAGTATTATTATTATTATTATTTTATTTTATTTTATTTTTTATTTTTTGCACTGGTCAGGGGGATTTCTCAAATATCTCAAAGGGGGAACATTATTCAGAAAAGTTTGAGAGTCTCTGCTCTAAAGCCAGTGGGCCGCCCCGGTCCTGCGGCGTCAGTCTTACCGATGACGTGTCCGGTGAAGTAGTTGTGTCTGTTGACCTGGTAGCTCCGCTCTCGGCCGTCCTCTTCCACCACGACGGCCTGGAAGTCGTCGGTGAAGAGCTCGGTGTTGGTGCGCAGGTACAGTCTGAAGTGCCTGCACACAAACAAGAGCGCCGTTTAACCCCTTCCCATTCCTGCCCTTTCTTAGACACATTGTAGTGTGAGGGGGGCAGTGGGGCTTCTGAGGAGGTCAAAGGTCAGCAGTGGGCCATCTGAACGGTAAGGGGTTACAATCAAAAAGACATCCAGCGTTCCAACAGTCGATGTAATAACTTCCCACCAACATAATAAAACATTAATGTGATAACGATTTGCACTGTGTAATATACTAAAACAGTTAAATTAATAAATTTCCTGCAAACATAATAAAAGGTTCAAACAAAAGGTTCCAACATGGCAGCATTATTGTTTCATTAGCAGGTTGTTGGTATTTCCTTCACTTTGTCCCTCTGAACCAGGCAGGTCGACGGGGGAATGTGCATCAGTGGTGAAAACAGAAACAGGCAGAAGCGGGGATGAAACACCTCTGACCTCTGCAGGGCGCTGAAGCTGAGCAGCCGCTCCACGTGGCTCTGCGTCTGGACGTCCCGGCGGCGGACAGAGTGAGCCTGCAGGCTGGACAGGGGCAGCACGTCGAAGTCCTGCAGCATCGAGCTGAGGGAGGCTGAGGGAAATACAACCAGCAACCACCTTCACATTTAAAGGGATATTTCACCCATAATGCATGATGCATACTCAGTGTGTACTGTCCTCAATCCCTGCAGTGCAATAAAACCTTCTATCACAATGTGGCTCATTTCATATTGTGATAATGATATACAGGATATCATGACACAGTATGTTCTTGTTTTCGTAAATTTGATGAAAACATTTTCTATACAAAATAACTATAAGCATCACGACAACCTTTTGATAAGTCTGTGAGGTAAATACAACTGAGAGGCACGTTCTCTTTTCTCCTTTTATTTTGAAATGACACTGGACAGAGCTGGGCTTTTTTCAGAACACATGGAGCGAAATATCTGAAAAGTGTTTTTCCAACAATATAACTCTGACAGCAGGAACATGTCAGTCTGAAACCCTGGAGCCAGAGGACCGACTCCTACTTTTTTACTTTGAAAGGTTCTGTTTCATAATCTGAACCATATCAAAAATTGGTTTATTTGTTTTTCATCTTTTTCTCTTTGTGAAATTTGTTTACACTTTTCTTTTTCTTTCTCCATTTTGCTGAAATTTTAAGGCACTCCTTATTCTTTCCTTTTGTCGCAAAATTTTGTACACTTTTTTCTTTTATCGCAAAATTTTGTAGGAACTTTCCTTCTTCCAAAATAAACTGTAGGCACTTTGCTTTATCTTTATTTGCAAAATTTTAACGGCACCTTAACCCTTCTGAAACATTTTATAGGCACTTTTCTTTTTAATAAAATTTTGTAAGCGCTTTTTTTCCTGACAAAGTTTTGTGCGCACTTGTCTTGTTGTTTTTCTTGTTTTTCTGTTCCTCGGTGCTGCCCGGGGCCGCCGTGTAAACATGGTGGTAGTGTCCCGGCCGGGACATGCCCGGGCCGGGGCCGGGCCGGGCCGGGGTTCTACTCACCGTGCTCCCGCTCCGGCACGGCGGCGGGCGGCGCGGCGGCGGCCGCCTCTCCCGGTAAGAGAGTGAAGAGCAGCAGCAGCAGGACGACGGGCTCCATGTTGGCCGAGGCTCGTCACAGCAGAGCGGCCCGGGGCTTCTTGGCGACTGGAAACATCCGAGCGGCTTCAGCTCCAGCAGGAAGCCGTCCGCCCCCCGATCCGCCACCGCCGCACTCCCGGAAGTCACCGAGCCGCGTCAAGCCGCGCCGCGTATGTACAGCACGGGACCGGAAATGGACCACAGCGTCTTCACAATATTTGATGATGATGATGATGATTACAATAAATTCATATACATAAATACAAAACTGTAAGACTTAACACAAATTTCATGTAAATGTGAATTTAAAGAATATATAAAGGCTATCAAGTCATTAGTCCGCTGAGCCATAACAATAAATACACAAACAAACAAACAAATAATGGTGGGTTTTACAAAGTGCCTAACAGAAAGGCATTCAAATAGGAATACAAATAACAGGAGTAAAAAATAAGAAGAATAAATTTAAAATAAATAAATAAACAAACAAATAATAAATTCATACATAATCGCATGATAAATAAATAAACTGTTGAAGGAGAGGAGAAAATGAGGGGTGGGGGGGGGGGGGGGTTCCATATTAATATATTATTAGAATAAACCCAAAGTGAAACTGGACCTTTTTAAAATCCCGACTGTCCTTCAGCGGGGCTTTTATTTTAAAAAATGATCTCTCTGTTTCCGATTTATTCCGGCCACTTGACGCCGCTGAGAAGAGAAAAAAAGAAAGAAAGAAAGAAAAGAAAAAAACCCTGGAGGAGAATGAAACCCAACAACAGAGAAACCACAACACGGTCTGGAAGCTGGGCGATAAATATCAAATATTCAATATTCAATATTAAATATTAAATATTACATAGTAACTGTAACTGTGTTCTGTCTCCACGTTATGTAAGAGAATATGAGAGGGATTTGAGACACACACACACACACACACACACACACACACACACACACACACACACACACACACATCTGGCTGATCTGTTTATAGCAGCTGATGTCACCAAATCCTCGTGCAGCGGCAGGAAAGCAGGAGATCCCACAGCGGACACACACACACACACACACACACACACACACACACACACACACACACACACACACACACACACACACACACACACACACACACACGTCAGCCTGCATGTGTGTGTGTGTGTGTGTGTGTGTTGGAAATAACCTGCTGAGCCCCAAATTAGTGAACAAATATATATATATAATTTTTTTTAAAAAATCAAGAAAAATTAGTCAGCATGCCCCCAAAATTAATATACAAAATATCAGAAAAATACCCCAAAATTCTGAGAAAATTAGTCAAACACACAAATTAAACGAATTTAAATATATATATATATAAAAAAGAAGTAAAATAAAATACACTGAAATTGAAAAAATAAAAAAAATACCCAAAAATTCCACTAGAAAAATGTCAAAAACTTAAAAGGGTGAATTAAAATTAAAATTAAAAGTCTGCACGAGCTCCTGAGAGAGCATTGCTCTGAACGGTTCTGAGGGAACCAGAGAACATTCTCAGAAAAAAAAAAAAAAAAATGTACGCCTCAGGATTTCTCACCAACAGAACAACTCCAGGCTCTGCTGGAACTCAGCTCGTGAAATAAAATAAAATAGAAATAGAAATAGAAATAAAATAAAAATAGAAATAAAATAATAATAAAAAAATAACATGAATTAAAATAAAATAAAATAAAATAAAATATCGTGAAATAAAATAAAACAATAACATGAAATTAAATAAAATCAACAGTGGTAGGCGCAGGGTGTGGAGCCTCAGTTTAGAGGTTTGAGTATTTTTACGTTAATATCGAATAACGTACAGACTAGCGCCATCTAGTGGCTCGTTCGCGACGCTGCACGGCACCGGTTGCCACGGTCTTGTCTTGCTCTCGTTACTTAGCAACCGTACACTGAGAGCTGCAGGTTAGAGAGGAGCCGTTAACAAGGTTTAAACAGAAGCACAGCGGCTAGCCTAGCAAACAACAAACAAACAAACAACAAACAAAAACACAACTTCACAGAAGAGGCAGTGAGTTCTCTGCAGACCTCAGACACCCCGCCGAACAGGTGCGTTTCCTCCTCACAAAATATGGTTTTAACCAAACTCACCTTCAGTTTTCAACCTGCTGAACAAACTGCGGCAAAACGTCCGTAAACTAAAGCTAACACCCCTTAGCATGCTAGCTCCTTTAGAGACAAGCACAGGGAGAATACCGCTGTCGTTAACAATATATAACCTAATTTACTGTAGTTATACAGCCAGTGTCACTTTATCAGCTCCACCTGTCCAGTCTAATCTAATCTAATCTAATCCAGCTGTTGTGCCATAAAGTTTCCTCTCCTGCTGCCTATAATGCTCAGCTTGTCTTGTTGTCACGGTAACAGAGGTGTTCATTCACTTCTGTGTTTGGCATTGAGCTCATAGTTAGTGCTGCACTTTACTGACAGCTGTTTCCACTATTCTGTCCCCCCTCATTGTGTATAAATAGGGAGGACAAAAAACTGGAAACCCCTCTCAGTATAATGCAGTCCAGTAGCAGACCTCTGCAAACTACAACCTCAGTAATAAACACAGAATTAAAGAGACACATTCTGCACAATGTCAACACAAACTGAACATTATAAACTTTGTTAAAAGGTAGAATTTATGGCAGAGCTGCTGTTAGATTGGACAGCTGGAGCTGAGGAAGTGACGCTGAGTGGATTTCACATGTGACTGTCGTTACTTCAAAAAATGTTCAAAATATAATCGTTTATATTAAAAAAAAAAAAAAAAAAAAATACAAAACTGCACACTCCATAATAGACGGCAGGGACAAAAAAAATGTATGCCATCTAATTAATTGAAATACATAAATTTAACTATATATTTAATTATATATTTATTCAAAAATACATAAAGCTATATTTCAGCTACATTTCTTTCTTTATGTTTACTTCTTGAGACAAAAGGCAGAAAAAAATGTTAAAATAATAATAAGTAAAATAAGATTAAAATATGTATGTTTTATGTAGTCCACAAATGCATTTCATGTTATTTATTTATTTATTTATTTATTTAAATTTGACACAGTCATAAGTATATAGGAATTGTTTGGTAGGCTGTTTGAGTTAACTGCAGGGTGAAACTAACTAACTACATTTACACATGTCACTGGACTGCTTTGTGTCTTGGCTTTTTTTTTTTAGTAATAAAAAAATAATTATTTATTTATTTATTTATTTATCTATCTATTTATTTATTAGTATTTTTCCTAGATTTTTATAAGGGTAGGAAAAAAAACTGATTCACTTAAGTTTTGCAATTTCTTTTTTATGATTTTTTTTATTAATACTGAATTAATTGAATTCAGATCAAATACTGAGCCAAGATACTGGCATCATATGAAACTAGACGACCTAAGGAATCCATTGATACCAAGCACGTCATGCTAGGTTTTCATTGTGGTGCATAAATATCCCATGCAGTTTGGGCCCCAAAGCCTGCAGTCCACATGTGTGCTTGTGGCCTGTTGTAAAATGGTGTGTGTGTGCAGACTGGGGCCTAAACAGTCTTGGAGCTGCATCAGTTGGCTTTGACTGGAAAGCTGAGACTCTTGTGGATTCAATGAGCCACATTTGATTCCGGTGTGATGATGTTGGCCCCCATAGCAGCCATTTCACTGCAGGCAGAGACTTTTGTCAAACTGGACGTCGCTGGAGAAAATGACCTCTAGTGACCTCTAGGAGAATCACAGCCTCATCAAACTTTACAGCCACAAACTACAGGAGAGCAAAAAAAAAAAAACAAAAAAAAAAAACACAGTAAATTGTAATATCAAACACTCAAGAATTGCAATACATGTCAAACCAGCACCCAAGAATTGCGATAATATTGAATCAAAAGATAAGCATATTGATCCAGCCTTAATGTGTACTGTAGTACTTTTATTTCTACCTAAGTAAAATATCAGCACACAGTTTTACATTTTTACTTTCTACTCTTTCCATTATTCTTTCTACTTTAGTCTACTCTTCCACTGTTTGTTTGTTTGTTGCAGCACAGTGACATTTTTCCTCTCACATTCAGACTGGTGTGCTGTGACTGAGAGGAAACATGGCCACTGTACTCATCCAGCCCAACTACATCTTCGGTCTGAGGACCGGCGTCACCAACAATCTGTGTTTCTTCGACGAGCAAACTGTCGTCTTCCCCTGCGGGAACAACTGTGTGCGTTACAACATCAACCTGGGAAGCCAGAAGCTCATTCCAGGTACGCTGAACCATCGTCCACCTGGGAAATGTCACACCTCGATTTTTCAGTCTCACAAACTGGTTTTACAAACATCACGACTCCCAAATCAGCGCTGCAGTAACAGTCGTGGTGAGATATCCCCATCCCCAAGGGGGTTTGTGGTGATTTTTTTTCTATTTTTTAGGCATTCTCTTCTTCATTTTTTGTAAAAAGGTTAAAAAAAAAAGGTTAAATGCTTGTAAAATCCATCTGCAAGAAGTCTGACAGAAAAGAAATGTGACATTATCCAGCATCACTGATATGATGCATAAATATATCATTTTAATAACTATGTAGTGGTGTTGAAAGTCATTTTTCTAATTTTCTGATAATATTCTTTTAGTTTTTCCTTTTTAATTTTCTACTAATGTTCTGGTATTTTTTGCTAAAAAAAAAAAGTGCTTAACACTTTTTTTTCTCCCCTTTTTGAAGAGATCACATTAATTTTGTCAGGTTTCAAAGGATTAATAAAGACCTGATTGTGTGTGGAGGCCCAGTATGAGGCAGGCGGGTCCCAGGCGCTGCGCCCGCTCTGCCCGACGGACCCGAAGGCTCTGCCAGTTGTTGGCAGTACCACCTGGTGTCTTGCAGCTGCTGGTCCTTTGTGATTGCTGTTGTTTTTGAAGAGTTTAGTGATTGATGTCCATGTGTCCAGGCACAGAGAGGAGCCAGGGCATGCAGGCTCTGGCCATCAGCGCCAACCGCCGATACCTGGCCGTGGCGGAGCGCGGCGAGAAGGCCAGCGTCACCGTGTACGACCTGCAGCACGAACAGGGCAGGAAGAGGAAGGTCCTGAGTGCAGATGACAACAACATTCAGGAGTTTGTGTGCTTGGCTTTCTCCCCTGATTCCAAGTTCCTGATTGGCCAGGCCGGCGCCCCCGAGTGGACGCTGACGCTCTGGCTCTGGGAGAAACAGAAAGTCATGGCAACTGTCAAGTCCAGCAGTTCAAATAACCCTGTAACACAGGTGAGCAACTCCTGTGTCTTATCAGTGCTCCCACTGCCCTTATGCGCACACACACACACACACACACACACACACAAACTTCCCTCCTCACCCTGTGACACACAGCACGGCTGGAGACTTTAAAGGGCCCTATTACGCATTTGGTTAGTAACAACGCATGCAGAGAGTGTTGGTGGCATTATAGACTTAAAATAATATCACGATATCTCAGGGTATTATATTATATTTGGGCGGGTGTTAATGTATCTGGGTGGTGTGGAAAACATTGAACTGTTTCCTGCTCTGTTTGTTGTCATGGTGACCGAACGCTGGAAGCTGTCAACATGTCATCATGCTGCTGTATCACTATAATCATAACACTTTTTATCACATACAAATTTATACTGGTATTATCATGAACGATACAAATATGGCACAGGTCTAATAAAGTGTGTCACACTTTATTGGGAATATGCATTGTACTGTGGCTGCTTCCTAAGACAAAGTGGTAAATATGTTAATAGCCACAACAGTTCACAGAAAAATGGCCGCGGCACCGACCATCCTGCTATGTTGATTTGAATAGAAAAGTCCATTTTATGGCTACAAAGTTTCAACCTCAGTTGCTCTTTGTCAGGTGTGTCAGTTGGAATAACTTTTTTTTAGGGAAAAATCTAACTTGTTTGATTACTACTACTACTGCTACTTTGAAAAACAGAATATGGCATGAACATCAGAACTGCACAATACTGGAAATACTGCCTTCACTCGTCTGTCCATGATCACTTACAAGTTGCTCGGGTGTGTGAATCGCGTCACACCAGGTCAGCTTCAGCCCTCACAACAACACTCAGATGTGTGTGAGCGGCGCCGGTGTGTTCAAGCTGTTCCGGTACTCAGAGGGCACGCTGAAGCTGACCAACTCCCCCAAGGTGGACTCCATCAACCTCCTGTGCCACGCCTGGGCCGCAGAGACGCGGGTGATCGCCGGCTCCGACACGGGCAGGCTGCTGGTGTTTGAGTCGGGATACCTGCGCAGGGAGATCCGAGACACGGCCAAGCCTGAGCAGCAGGAGTCTGACAGGTGAGGAGTGAGAGGCTGTTTTATAAACCCACAGCACAAGTCAGAGCAAAGGCTGGGGCCAGCTGTGAAGGTGAGCTGTGAGATGACAACTTTAAATGAAAATGATATATGAACGTTGTATCAGTGATGTGGTATCGACAGCGGGTTTCTGTCTGTCTGCCTGGCTGAAGGTGCCTGTCATACATGTCATTTAAACCCTCTGTGTCTGTGTGCAGGCAAACAGAGATGGAGAAAGTGGAGGACGGTGAGGAGGGGGAGAGCCCCGTCGCTGCTTGTGTGACCGCCATCCTGTCCTACTCCAAGGGGCTCATCTGCTCCACGGGCCCCGGCACCGTCTGCCTGTTTGAGAAGACTGAGGAGGACGGCTACAGGAAGACCAAGGAGATACGGGTGAATGGTTCAGCTCCTCTCTCCTCCTCCCCTCAAGACCGTGTGCTTTCACCGCTTTCATTTGTTTTATGTACAAATGACTGCCAGAGCAGTTATTTATCATGAATCAAGATCTATCCTTAAGTATACCAGAGTCATCAGCAGTCCTCTGCAGGGTGTGGAGCACGGTCACCACTAACAACAAACATATGTTGACTGATTTTCACCCCAGCCCTGCAGCGTGTGTGATTCAGGGTGAACCAGTGGCAGCAGTGCAGCAGTTCCAGTATTTTGGCTCTTATATAAGAGTGGTGCAAATACATATGCTATATTTAACTATATTTAAACTAGCAGAAAATTAGTGGAACATTAGTGAAAAATTAGTCAAATTTGTGTGTGTGTGTGTGTGTTGATGTTTGCATGTGTGCCTGTGTGTCAGATCCGCCCTGACCCGTGCAGTGAGGACCCGGCCCAGGCCGAGCTGCAGCAGATCAGCACCGTGTGTGTGAGTCCGTCAGAGGAGACGCTGGCCGTCAGCACGGAGGAGGGGCAACTCTACAGCATCAGCCTGTCCTCTGTTGAGACCAGCAAGGTACACACACACACACACACACACACACACACACACAGAGGACCGCCAATGTTGTCTGTCAGCACCAGGCTCGCTGTGCCTTCTTCGTTGTTTCCACTTTTTCCGATTAAATACTCCTTCCTCTCCTCCAGTTTCCCTCCCTCCCTTCCTTTCTTCTTTTTTCTTTCTTTTATCGTCATCGTTCAAATTGGCCTCTTCACCTTTCACTTCTGCTGAAGCTGAAAAAACTCACTCTCAGAATTTTTGTTTCTCATAAATTTGTGTTTTTTCTTCTAAATTTACCACATTAATCTCTGAAAATACCCAAGTTTTTTTCTCATAATTTAAGACTTTAATCTTGAAAATTCTGTTTTTTTTCACTGAATATTACCTCCCACCTGGGACCCTAATACGCACAAAATTGCCGTAATTGTTACGTGTCCACGTTGTCCACCAGGGGGAGCAAGTACATTTCGAGTTCCTGTCCCACTCCTTCCACTCCAAGCCCATCACAGGCTTGTCCACCTGCATCCGCAAGCCCCTGGTGGCCACCTGCTCCCTGGACTGCTCCGTCCGCATCTGGAACTACCAGGGAAAGTAAGAGACAGCAGGAGTCTGTGTGTCATTTATTACTGTCTCACTCCCCAACTCACCAAACAATCTCATGGAAGGGGAAATTACTATAAATGATGTCATCATGTAAACACACGGCTGAGAAAGATGACTTTGAATTTCTATGCCCCACAAAAATGAGACTTGCAGAGGCAAATAAACCCTAAGAAAGTGTTTCCCTCTGATCAGTTTAAACCTCTCCTGTCTGAATGTATGTGACGTCTGATGGCTCCTTTTAACTTGAGCAGTGTGACTGCATCGTCTTGTTATTTTGTCACTTGCGTTTTATGCTGTTTTACCCTGTCTTGACTCTGACTCTGAGTCAGTGTGTCGGGACACACCGCCTCCCGACACACTACTTCTTCTGCTGCAGTCAGAAACCAGCAGAGGAACAGTGGTGCTCTTGGAGGAGCAGTTTGTAGTGCTCTGCCCACCTCTGTGCAGAGCAGGTGTCTGAGTTCACGTCCCAGAGTGGAGGCTCTCCTCAGAGAAGCGCCGTCTCCTGCTGCTAAATGTTGTTGAGTTTTGTGTGCTTCATGTTTTTGTATCTGCACAAAAGCCACGAGTAGCTCAGGCCGGTCGTGCTGCTGTGTCTCTGCTGCAGGACGCTGGAGCTTCACAAGGGCTTTGGGGAGGAGGCGTACAGCGTGGCCCTGCACCCCTCCGGCCTCTTCATCCTGGTGGGCTTCACCGACAAACTCAGGATGATGAACCTGCTGATCGACGACATCCGGACCATCAACGAGTTCTCTGTGCGCGGCTGCCGAGAGGTGTGTGTGTGTCTGTGTGTGTGTGTGTGTGTGTGTGTGTGTGTGTGTGTGTGTGTGTGTGTGTGTGTGTGTGTGTGTGTGTGTGTGTGACCTCAGCTTTTCAAACAGTTATGTCAATTTCTCATCATTTGACAGACTTTTATTTTTTAAAGGAAGGCATGGCAGTTCAGTAAGACATCAGAGCAATACAAATATATATTCTGACTCTGGTTGACCGGGGGCGGTGGGTGGGTGGGGGGGGGGGGTTCCCCCTCCCCATTCGTGTGTGTTGTGTTCACAACGGTCTGAGTTGTATTTGTTTGCAGCTCTCTTCAGGAGCTCTTTTCTCTTCTCAGAAGTCTGAAATCTGAAATAGATTTGATTTTAAATGATTTTTGGACGTCAGTTATCAGTGCACATCTGCCTCATGTCCTACATCCCTCTCTCTCCCTGTCTTTCTTCCTGTCTCTCTCTCTCTTTCTCTCCCTGTCTCTGTCTCTCTCTCTCTGTCTCTCTCTCTGTCTCTCTCTCTCTCTCTCTCCCTGTCTCTCTCTCTCTCTCTCTCTCTCTCTCTCTCTCTCCCTCTCTCTCTCCCTGTCTCTCTCTCTCTCTCTCTCTCTCTCTCTCTAACCCCCACAGTGTGCCTTTAGCCATGGCGGCCACCTGTTTGCTGCTGTAAATGGAAACGTCATTCACATCTACTCGGTCACCACCTTTGAGAACGTTCTCAACCTGAAGGGCCACAGAGGGAAGGTGAGTGAGACGGTGTCCAGCACAGTGTGTCGCCCAGCGGGTCCACACAGCTGTCTGTCTGCGGAGCTGAAACTCAACCAGGAGTCTACGACATGCAGCTTTTTTTATTATTTATAGGTTCATATGTTTTTGTTTTTGTTTTGTTTTTGTTTTGTTTTTACAAAAGTTTGGTAATTTTCTCACCATTTTCTAATAATTTTCTTGAAAAGTTTTAACTAATTTCTTGCTCAATTCTGGGTCTTCTCTGCTCAGAGAAATCAAGTGAATTTGCTCATGTTTCAAAAGGTTTAACACCTGAGCAAATTCATTTGCTTTCTTTCAGAAACATGGAAAAGGCAATTAGCAAATTAGTGAAAAAATACTGGAACATTAGAAAAATGTGGAAGAAAATCACCAGATTTTTTTGCCAAAAAATGACTTCAAAATTTGAAAAAACTGTTTCACATTTTGGGAAAAACTATCCTTATAATGATCATAATTATATATTTAAAGGTCAGATCAGGGATGCTGGATCTGTGCCTGCGTTTTGGTTTTAAAGTCATGGAAAAAACAAATGAAACTTTGGGGAAAAAATAAAATAATAATCATAAAAACCAAAAAATCTAGAAAAGCCAGCAGGCAGAAGCATCAGAAATCAGAATGTGACAGGACCTGAATGTTGTTTGTTTGTTTGTTTGTTTGTTTTTGGCGGCAGGTGCAGTCCGTCCGCTGGAGCCTGGATGACAGCCGCTTGGTGTCGTGCGGGATGGACGGCGCCGTGTACGAGTGGAACACACACACCGGCAGACGGGAGTCGGAGTGCGTCCTTAAGTCCTGCAACTACACAGACGTCGCCTTCTCTCCGGATGCCAGGGCGGTGGTCGCCGTGGGAACAGACCACACCCTGAAGCTGATTCAAGACTGTCAGGTCACCGTCTGGCCCCTCCATTTCCACAGATTTACAACAAGTGCAGCGGTCTGATTAGCTCAACTTCAAGTCACAACAAATGAAAATCATCTAACAGGGAAGAGATGAGTGAGAAAATATTTGCACAAAGGACGTACCTCCTAATTAACTCGCTGACTCTTCAGTCCCAGCGGACGTTCGTTGGTGTTAAAATGTTAAAATGTGCTGAACCTCTAAATGTGACAGTCGTCGCTGAGGCTCGTCTTTCCACCAGGCAGCTTACAGCCTGTTGTTACCGCCTGCTTTGAGCTTTCTATTAAGCTCCTCCTCTTGCTCCCCTCACCTCTTCATCTACATACACAGTTTTGTACAAGTGATCTACCATGAACCCTGAAGCTGGACTGACCTTGTCTGTTTATAGACAGAGTTTGAGCTCTCAGCGCCCCCTAGTGGTCAGAAATGACTTGCTGCAGCTTAAAGCCAATGGCAGGGCCATACATAATGTCTTACATAATGTCTTGATATGGAAACTTATGTACATACTTCATGTTTTTCTGGGACAATAAACTCTTCACTTACACAAAATCGTCCCGTCCCACAGGTCCTGCGGGAGGTTCTCGTTGACGATGTGACCCTCACCACCATCACCTCGTCCCGCTCTGGCAGGGTCGTCTTCACTGGGACGTCCAGCGGCACCGTCAGAGCCATAAAGTTCCCCTTACCTCTCCAGAAGGACTGGATGGAGTACCAGGCCCACTGCGGGCCCATCACCAAGGTGAGTGTGGACGTCAGCTGCTTATCTTATTTTTATTTTTACTGGATGTCCATTTATTACTCAGACAGGTCCACTATTATTTATTTGTATAAAGATTACAAAATTGATCTGAATCGATCTCTGCCAGGTGAGTGTTTTCTGAAACAGTGTTTGTTGCCAGAGGTATTTAAAAGCACCAACACTCAGACAGGTAAAAAAAAGGTGTGTGTGTGTGTGTGTGTGTGTGTGTGTGTGTGTGTGTGTGTGTTCTCAGATGGTGATCACCTGTGACGATCAGTTCCTGCTGACGGTGTCGGAGGACGGCTGCCTGCTGCTGTGGAACATCATCGACAAGGAGGCACACACTCTGAGGACTGACAGGAGAACCATCTTCACCGATGAGATCCTCATCACCAAGTCTGACCTGGAGGAAAAGGTCTGTCTGTGGCTGTCTGCATGTGTGTGTGTGTGTGTGTGTGTGTGTGTGTGTGTGTGTGTGTGCAGGATTAGGTGTTGATGCTGGGTCCTGGTGACGGTGACTTGACTCTGTGATACGGCCACCTTACTGTTATTCAGAGGCTGTAAAGGGCTGGTTTAAGGCTCTGATACTGGTATCATATGAAGGTAGACAATCTAAGGAATCCATCGATGTCAACATGGCTTATGTCTTGCAAATGTCGCTCCAAAGTTTGGCTTGTTTTGATGGTGTCTTAATGTGGTATTTTGGAGGGATCAATTTTATTAATCCTTGAATGGTCAAAAATGGGTACATTTTGCATCAAATCTGTGCCAAAACAATCATCATTATTCATGTTAACTAAACAGTTTGATTTTCATTTTCGCTTTAAAGTTATTCAGCTAACTTGCTCATCCTGCTTTGTGGAACACCCCCCAACAAAAAAAAAGAACTCTGACAAGAATGACAAGGAAAACAGAGAACACAGTTCAGTCCCATCACCAGCAAACACACGGGCATAAAAAGCAAATAATATGTGGTTCTTTGTGTGACAGAACCAGAACATGCAGGAGCTGAAGGCGCGAGTGGAGGAGCTGAAGATGGAAAACGAGTACCAGCTCCGCCTGAGGGACATGAAGTACAACGAGAGGATCAAGGAGCTCTCTGAGACGTTCAGCCAGCAGGTCGAGTCACTCCAGACCACGATCCAGGTCTGTCTGCCACCACCGCCTGCTGAATATCTGTCACCCACCTGTAGCAAACACCTGGACCAAGCTCTGAGCCTGACCCAAAACTATGGCAGGTTCAGACTGACTCACATTTAGTTTACATATTGATCCCAGAATGCAACAGGCTGGTCATGTGGTGATGTAAAAGTGGTTGAAAGGCTTCATTTTCTCTTCATACGCTGCTCTGCGACATAACAGGTGACGAAGACAGAGCTGGAGAGGAGGGACACTGAGCACCAGGAGAGGTTTACAGACGCTGCTGAGAAACACGCCACAGAGCTGCAGCAGCTCGGTGAGAGAGGAGCCTAACCCTAACCCTAACAACCCTAACCCTAACCACAGCAGCACTTTGATCCAATCAGAACAGGCCTGCAGGTTTTTCAACATGATGCCTGTTATGCATAATCCTGCTGTAGTTCCTCAGTGTCCAAAACAACTAAATCAAATGTGTGTAAAATGTTGATATTTTTTGTCATCATGTTAATTTCATGTTTACCCACTTGTCTGTCTGCCTGTCTGTTTGCCTGTCTGTCTGCCTGTCTGTCTGTCTGTCTGCCTGTCTGTCTGTCTGTCTTTCTGCCTGTCTGTCTGTCTGCCTGTCTGTCTGTCTGCCTGCCTGTCTGTCTTTCTGCCTGTCTGTCTGCCTGCCTGTCTGTCTGTCTGCCTGTCTGTCTGTCTGTTTGTCTGTCTGTCTGTCTGTCTGTCTGCCTGCCTGTCTGTCTGTCTGCCTGCCTGCCTGTCTGTCTGTCTGCCTGCCTGCCTGTCTGCCTGCCTGCCTGTCTGTCTGTCTGCCTGTCTGTCTGTCTGCCTGTCTGTCTTTCTGCCTGTCTGTCTGTAGAGTATTTGGGCAGCCAGAAGCAGCTGCTGCAGCATGAGCAGTACCAGGAGCTGCAGCACCAGAGTCATGTGATGCAGGAGGAGTATGAGAGGCAGCTGGTGGAGGTGGAGGAGAGGCGGGAGCGAGGCCTGGAGGAGCTCATGCAGCTGCACGAGGCTCAGCTGCAGGAGAAGACCCAGCTCCTGCAGCAGGTGGGTCCGGCCGGGCCGGCATACGTGCTGGTTTCCATTTCAGCCCCTCCTTTCAGTTTCTTCATTGTTTCATTTTAATACCCCAATACTTTGATTTTACTCTCTTTTACTCTTGTATTATTTTATCTTGCACTCTCAACCATTTAGTTCATTTTTATCTACTGTGAAAGTAGCTAAAGTCTTTTATTACTACTTTTATTTTGCTATTTGAGTTTTATCTGTTACTTATTGGTCTTAATCATCTTGCCTCCGCTGTTTCCTAATTGCAAACTGGTGAGGTTTATGAGATAGCATTTCCTCAGCTCCTGTCTTTTTTCTTTCTTTTTTTTTTTGAGGGGGGTTGGCATTGTTTTATTGTTTTACTGTGTGAAGCACCTTGTGTTACATATATTTGTATGAAAAGTGGTACAGTGGTCCCTCGTTAATCGCGGGAGTTACGTTCTAAAAAATAACCCGCAATAGGCGAAATCTGTGAAGTATTCAGCTTTATTTTTTACAATTATTCTAGATGTTTTAAGGCTGTAGAACCCCTCACTACACACTTTATACACTTTTCTCAGACAGGCATTAACATTTTCTCACTTTTCTCTCTTGTTTTAACATCCTCAAAGTTCAAACCTTTGTAGAAAAATAAGTCCAGTAAAAAAAAAGCATGCAAAATTGCACTAAAAAAAAATCTGCAAAACTGCGAGGCCGCGAAAGGTGAACCGCGTTATAGCGAGGGGCCACTGTATATAAATAATGTCTGATGGACTGATTGATTGATATAGATGAAGCTGGCCACGTACTGGTGTGGAGGGAGTACAGAGGACCAAGCAGGAGAGGCTGAACCACAAAGGCACGCCTTCTTGTGCTTTGACCGGGTCTTGTTCTTGTTCACGTTGTTGTCCGTGTTTTTTTTTCTCTGGCAGTGCCAGGACGAGGTGAGGAAGCAGACGCGAGAGTATGAAGCCATCATAAAGCAGACGGAGGAGGACTGCGACTGGGAGGTCACCAGCGTCAGATTCGAGTACACGAGGAAGCTGGAGACAGAGCAAGAGACCAACCTGAGCCTGAAGGGAGAAACAGGCATCATGAAGAAGAAGGTGAGCAAAGCCTCCTCAGGCATCATGGTGGTGGCTGGTTTTATTTCACCTTCTCAAAAGATTCACTTTATTTCATTCACTTTTTATTTTTAAAAATAGCCTGTTACACTGTATTGGCTTTTCAGCTGAGACATCAGTGTTGTACTGAGCATCATCAGACCTGCAGAATCATTTTAAATAATTCTCTTGCTCATGAACTTGGTCTCCATCTTGTTTGGTCTGTTCCTCTCTTGCACTCGCTCTGTTTCTTGTTCGGTGTCGCCCGTGGTCGTGCGGTCGCCGGCTGGTTCCAGTTTGAGAGTCAGCAGAAGGAGCTGGAGGACAGACGCTCGGTCATCAACGAGCAGAAGCAGAAGCTGCAGCAGCTGCAGGCGCTCATCTCCTCGCTGGAGGGCGACATCCTGGACCTGAAGAGGCAGATCTCAGAGCTCAAGAAGGGCATGGAGATGAAGGTGACAGGATGACGGCTTCCCCAAAGGATTCATGTCAGGGAGATCTAGGCAAATATTCCAGAAACTTCCTAACCTGCATAGCCTGTCGTAACTGTCTGGTAACCATGGTAATTACGGTTCGGACCAATCATGACAGATTAAAAATAAACCTTACTTATTTACACAGTGGATCATGTGGATTTGAAATAGTTGCTGTAAGTTTTATTTTTTGACTGTGATGTAGCCAGGCTAACAACTCCTGTCTCAGTCTGGGGACGTCAGCAAAAGGGGATTTTACCCAGAATGTTGGAGCATTCCTTTAAAAAGATAAAGTTCAAAACTTAATAGACATAAACAATGTTTGGTGCAAGCAGCTGGCAGCATGAGGAGAGCTGTGTGTTTCCACAGGAGGCAGATGAGGCTTCACTGTGCGACATGAAAACTCTGATAACCTGAGAATAACCACCGAATGAACATGTCTTCTTCCATTTCCCACACCTTTTCCCCCTCTCCGCCCCACCCCCCGTCTCACACACACACACACGCACACACACACACACACAGGATAACGTGGTCGCCGAGCTGAATGAGAATAACCAGATGCTGTCGAGGCTGCGCTTTATTCTCAACTTGAACATCACACACCTGCAGCAGCAGATCCAGCCCCGAGAGAACAGCATCCGAGAGATGAAGGAGCTGAACCAACAGGTCAGTGTGTGTGTGTGTGTGTGTGTGTGTGTGTGTGTGTGTGCGTGTGTGGAAGATGGAAGCAAAACAACAACAACCTTGAAAATGAAAATATGCCACTGCTTCAGTCCTAAAGCTGCAGTAGCTGATTTCTGACCACTAGAGGGAGTCGAGAGCGGAAACTCTGGAAACACTTTTTTACTTTCAGCTTCGCAAGCGGTCTGTCACTGGAAAATATACGTTTTTGGGATGGAAATGAGGGCTACATTTGACTCTCAGGCTCCTGTTGGATTATTTTGTCTCTTAGCTCCAATTTGAAAATGTGGTGAGGCTGCAGACTTTCAGCCACAAGGTGGCGCTGTTTGGGATGAACTTTTTGTGACTGCAGCCGCAGAGGCACTCGCACCGCCTGAAATTTGGATTTGTTTATCTACAGCATGTGGTGTTTCAGAGATGCTTTGAATGAAGCTGAAGAGGCGAGGGGATGAAGAGGAGGAAGAGGAGGAGCTTATTCAGGCCCATTACAGAAATTTAGATCAAACCAGGAAGTAACAACAGGCTATAAACTGTCAAATGGAAAGCACTCTCACACTGAGTTCATTTTACTATTAAAAAACAAAACCATATATCCGTGTAATATTCCCTTAGGTAGCTCTAAATAGAGTTTACACGGTGCTTTCCATTAAGAGACAATATTCAAATTACCATTAAAAACATCGAAAAACAGTAAAATAAAGTGCAGTCTAAGTAAAATATTGATAATAATACAATAAGCAAGTGCTAAATCAACCAGGCAAAAAAATAGGGTTAGAAAAAGCCACATTTTAAAAATGGGAATGAATGGGCGAGTCTGTGCCCCTTTAATTGAAGCTCTGTGTTTGTTGTGTTTGTCCTGTTGGTCAGATGGAGATGGAGGTGGAGAAGTTCCACAAGGAGAGCGTCCAGCTGGAGCAGAGCGTGTCCGACCTGAAGCTCCGGCTGAAGGCCGTCGAGCAGGAGCTGCACAGGGAGAGGCAGAGAGTGAGAGCACAGCACACAACCTTAAATTCCTGATAATGAAGTCTTTGAAGGTCCAAACTTCTTCAGCTCTCGCTTGGCTTGGCTTTGTCGTGACGTGTGTGTCTCCTGCGTCCAGGGGAAAGACCTGCAGACGTACGTGAAGCGTCTCAAGACTGAGATCCACAACTGTGTCGCCGTCATCCAGGAGCCGAAGAAGCTCAAAGACAGTGTGCGGGGGCTGTACGCCCGCCACGTCCAGCACGCCGACGTGGATGTGGTGAGTGGTGCACACGGCTAAGAGTGTCTGTGCTGCACGGGGATAACATTTTCAAGTGTGTGTGTGTGTGTGTGTGTGTGTGTGTGTGTGTGTTTTTAAGGTGGAGACAGCACGTGAAGACGCAGCCATTCAGAGGGAGTTTGGTCAGCAGCGCGAATACCTGGAGAAAAGCATCGCCGCCCTGAAACTGAAGCTGGACGAGGCCACCACGGACCACGAGAAGCAAAAAACCAAGATCCTCAAGGTAAAGTCACCAGACAGGCAGGGCGCCCCCCGGTGGCTCACCAGATAAGCACAAGTACCGTGCACCAAGGCAGAGTCCTGATCACAGTGTCCCGGGTTCAAGTCCGACCCCAAGCCCTGGGCTGCAGGACGTCCCCTCTCTCTTCCCTGCCAGATGCTGAGGAGGAGGTTGGGGTTCTGGACTCAACCAGCAGGATTTCCTTCTGACTGGATCCAACAGGAGGAGAAGAGCTGGTTTTCTGAGTTTCTTTCTTGTAAATTTGTGACTTTGTAATCTCGTAAATTTACAGATTTAATCTGAGAAAATCTTTTTTTTCTTTTAATATTTTCCCCATAATGGCCCCAATACGTCGCCATACCTTCCTCCAGAGACAGATGTGTGTGTGTGTGTGTGTGTGTGTGTGTTTCATTTTTTAAAATTCGAAACTAATGATGACACAAGGCTAAAGCAGCGATCTTCCTCTGTGCAAATCCAAGGAAGAGTTTCACAGAGAAAAGACTGTATTAACAGTGATCATGTCATGGGCCACGTGCAGGAGAACGTCCTCCTGATTACGGAGATCAATGAGCTGCGTAAGGAGCTGGAGACGGCCAAAACTCACATCCACAGCTACCAGACTCGGCTGGCCCTGAGCAACAAGTCCAGCAAGCCCGAGAAGTCCAAGAAACAGAGCCCTGCCGACTGCAGAGGTGAGAGAAACATTATTTGAAGGTCGACTCTTACTTTGTTCATTTGATGTACTTCCTGTTTAAACAGGAAGTTGGGCGGGACATGGGCTCATTCACAAGGGCAAACCAACAGGATCTCAGTCTGGGAGACAAACACACTTTTATTTTGAAGGGACAACTCGATGGGAGAGGATGTGTACAGTTTGACAAGTGAAACAGCGACCTAACATCCAGTCTCATCTTTCTGACCGTAGCGATGCTGTCCGAGGAGGCGGAGCTGAAGGAAGCACAGCGAATCATCCAGCTGCAGCGCTCAGAGATCCAGAGGCTGAAACAGGAGCTCGTCACACGGGACCCCGACATTCGACCGCCACAAGACCCCTGACCTGACCCCTGACCCCTGACCTGACCCCTGACCTGACCCCTGACTGACCCCAGCCTTGTAGTGGAAGGTGGGGGCTAAACCCTCACTGTTCCAAAAAGACAGGCTTTATTGTCTCTGATAATCATAATAAACATGAATTGTTCTGATATTGTTATCACTTTATTATTTATATCAGCAGTGGTAGTGAATGATGAAGATTATGCTGCAAGATGGTTTTTCAACTACATTTGAATTCCCTGTTAAAGGCTAACCTGCAACTTCCAGTTTATTCCCATTAATTCCCACAGATTCATGTTCATTTCCATGGAAACTTTCCAACTTCCCAACTTTGGGGTCAGTCAGATCTTCTATTTGTTATTTTGCACAGTGACCAAATCCCTCATCAGACGATTTTCACATTTCCATGACCGATGACCTCAGCCTTTCAGTTTTCAGAGAGGCTCCACCCCGTCACCTCCTCATCAGTGGACGCATCCCATCCTGAACCCAGAGGCATCAATATGGAGTTGGTCCCTTTGCAGCAGGACAGCTTCCACTCTTCTGGGAGGCTTTCTGCCAGATGTTGGAGTGTCTGTGGGAGTTTCTGCCAGATGTTGGAGTGTGTCTGTGCTCAGACTCTGATGTTGGACCAGAGGGCCCGGCTCCCAGTCTCCGTTCTAGTTCAGAGAATTGTCCAAAATGTATTGGTGAGCTGAAGCGTTCAGATTTCCCTTCAGTGGAGCTGAGGGGCCGAGGCCGAGCCCAGAAACACCAGCCCACAGCGTGACCCCTCCTCCAGCTCGGCCATGAAGCTCCCGGCTCAGTTTCTGTGCTGATGTTGATGCCAGAGGAGGTTTGGAGCTCTGCAGGTCCTGAGGCGGCAGAGCGTCGGACTCTTTTACGCACTATGAGCCTCGGCGCTCGGCGACCCCGCTCTGTAACTTTACGTGGTGCCGCCCCCTGGTGGCCGAGATGCTGTGCGTGTGTGTGTGTGTGTGCGTGTGTGTGTGTGTGTGTGTGTGTGTATCTGCTGTAGACCGTGATGACTGAACATTATGCTTGCAAATAAAAAGTAATAAGAAACCAACTGACCTCGTGACACTTTTCCAACAACATGTTTACATCCTGATCCTGACGTTCCTGTTTTCCTGCTCAGGCTGGACTTTTCCCTGCAAACGAGCTGAGAAACACCTGCAGTAAATCTGTAAAAACGCTTTTTGTTCAAAACACACCCCAACTTCACCTGACGAAAATCCACAAGGGTATCCTGTGGTTTAACTACAGCTTTACTATGGTACCGAAAAAAAAAAAAAAAAAAAAACCTTGAAAAATGTGACATAAAAAAACCAATCGCCTCCTAAAAATTAAAAGTTAAACAGTTCAGTGAGTAAAATGAAATATTAAGTAGTTAAGTAACATGATGAAATATTATTAAATATTCTAATATTATCAAAATATTTTACACTATATTAAGAATGAATTTACATCAGTCATTTGGCCAATACTGATTACCAAAACAATGCAAAAAATTGCTTAACTAAATTGCATCAAATACACAAATATTTAACAGCCTGTTACTGTCATACTTAATGTTTACCAACCATAGTATGAGTGTGTTTTTTATGCCTTATGTCATAGTAACTAACTGGTGGTTCAGAATTCATGGTTTTAGGCCATTTTCCGTAAATAACATAAAATAAAATAAAATAAATAATAATAATAATAATAATAATTTGCTTGCCATCGTAAAACTGTGATTAATAATTTTATTTGTTTAAACTTATTTTTTGATTTTATATTATAAAGCTGGTTAATCTTGTCTAATGTCTCTGGGATGTTAAATGATTAATTATTGAACCAATTCATTATTTTCAAACTTCCCACCTGTCGCTCTGAGGGAGACGGGTTCATGTTCACGCCGAACCGATTTGAATGTAACACGGCACCGGAAGTCGTCGTTACACGTGAAAGCCCAAACAACCCGTGCGGCATGCGGGATGGGCTGCGGGAGTTAACGTGACGCCGTGCGGGACTGTTGGTGTGCGGGACATGGACGAGGAGCAGACGGTAATGAACGAGCGAGGCTGAGCCGGAAGCCGAACTGCATTTAAAAAGTTGTTCATTTGAGTTTTTCGGCTTTTTGGAAACGCGACGTGAATAGAAGCGAATAAAGCGGAGCTGCACGGAGCTCATCACCTCCTTCAGTGCCGTTTTCATGATAAAGCCTCCTCGTTGCCTCCGTGCCGGGCGGTCTGGCCGCTGAGAGCCGCTTCAAAACGGTCACATGTGATGGAGACGAGCCGTGTGGCGGATCACCTGTGAGCCGAACTGACCTGCAGACTCTGAATGTTCAGTGAAGTTTAGATCCGCTGTGATAACATGTCACTGAGTGAAGCCGCAGTGCAGGAACACGTTTGTTTTTTTGTTTTTTTTTAATGAAGTTCAGCGCCTTGAGAGAGAGAGGCTCACATCACTGACGGTGCACAGGTCACAGGAAGACGTTTGAGCTAAAAAAAAAAAAAAAAAAAAAAGTACAATGAAAAGGAAAAGTGTAGTGTACATGTGAAATAGTTATGTGTTGTGCTAAATTAAGGTGAAAGGAAACCCAAACTAAAGAGTCTAAAGAAACCAGAGCCGTGCCGACACTTTTGGGGCCCCGAGCAAAACAAAAAAAAATAAATAAATAATTAATTTGGGCCCCTGAGTTTTAAAACTGACGAAATGAACAAAAAACTTCTGGAACATCAAATAAAAAGACCAAACAATGAATCAAATGATGTCTAGTTATTAAAATGGCATTGATGTTCTTGTGTTTAAATGCCTGTAAGACTTTCAGCTGTCTGTATGTTACTAGTACTTGTTGATAACTATGTGTGTGTGTGTGTGTGTGTGTGTGTGTGTGTGTGTGTGTGTGCGTGTGAGTGTGCAGGACGGGTACAGCGAGCCCTGTGCTCAGTGCTCGGAGGTGGCCTGGGCTGTTTCAGATGAAGGACGATTCTACTGCAAGTCCTGCCATAATGTTATCGAGGTGAGGTGTGTGTGTGTGTGTGTGTGTGTGTGTGTGTGTGTGTGTGTGTGTGTGAGGTTATAATCAGTGAGGGATGGTTTTAGTAATTTATCAAGTCACAGAATGAGATTATATATTTATTTTTAGGTGGTCATGTGATGTTTGTGGTGCGTGCGTGTGTGTGTGTGTGTGTGTGTGTAAAAATGCTCTGACCATGTGAATGTGAACCCCCAGAGGACCAGGGACGTGGTGGACACGTCGTTCATTCCCGGCTCCAACCGGATCTCCTACATCTCCAAGGGAAAGAGAGGCAAAAAATCTGGTCAGTCTGTGTGTGTGTGTGTGTGTGTGTGTGTGTGTGTGTGTGTGTGTGTGTGTGTGTGTGTTTGACATTTAGTGCTGGGCTCCGTTAAAGGGGCGGCAGAAAAAATCAAAATCACTTAAGAATCGCACGGCTCTCCCCTTTGCAGACACGCCCACCTTCTGCTAATCCCATGCAGTTTGGGCCCCAAAGCCTGCAGTCCACATGTGTTCTTGTGGCCTGTTGTAAAATGGTGTGTGTGTGCAGACTGGGGCCTAAACAGTCTTGGAGCTGCATCAGTTGGCTCTGACTGGAAAGCTGAGACTCTTGTGGATTCAATGAGCCACATTTGATTCCTGTGTGATGAAGTTGGCCCCCATAGCAGCCATTTCACTGCAGGCAGAGACTTTTGTCCAACTGGACGTGGCTGTAGAAAATGACCTCTAGTGACCTCTAGGAGAATCCCAGCCTCATCAGACTTCAGACTGCATGTTGAATCAGCCCTCCTGAGTCACAGTAAGGGTCTCACCTCCTGTCTTGCAGAACAAGGCCGTCTGTGGATGATCTGCGAAGGGTTCCAGTTCATCCTGAGGAACCAGGCCGACGCTCTGCTCAGGCTGGGCGTCCGCTCCAGCTTCAAGGTCTGTGGCTCCTCTGCTCGGGTCCCGGGGTCAGCGCTGTGGTCCGCCTCGGGAACAACACACCTGAGGAAGGTGTCTTCTTCCTGAGGAGGCCGTCTCTGTTTTTTTTCAACTGATTAAGTTCATTTTGTCTTCTATTGCGATATATGAGTGTTTTCTTCTATTCAGACAAAATCAAAGCAGGTATGAACAGCTCATTCTCTTGATTTTGTCTGAATAGAAGAAAACACTCATACGTCTCTGTTTATTGTCTGACAGAGATAAAAAAAGAAAACGTCTCCAGTCAGCTGCTGTGAATGACGCCTGAGCTCCTAGACAGGTGGAATAAGCATAAAATATGAGCATAAAATATCACCTCAGAAGTAACTTGTTTTTAGACAATTGTCTCTTGTTTCAAGTGAAAATTTGCTTGTTTCATTGGCAAAATTTGTTTCTTGTTTCTAGCTAATTTTCACTTATTTCAGGAAAAATTTTCACTTTTTCCACTGGCAAATTTTGCCAATGAAACAAGCAAATTTTCACTTGTTTCAAGTGGTAAAAATTTTCTAAAAACAAGTTACTTCTGAGGTGATCATGTCTTATTTTAAGTGTAATGAGATATTTTGACTAGAAATAAGGCATTTTTGACTTGAAATTAGACAAATAAGATTTTGCGTTTTTGCAGGTCAAAATAAGAGCATGGAAAGTAAGCACAATAGACATGAAACATAGGACCTGATGAAACAAAGCGTACAGTAAATCCAATAAAAATGAAAACAAGCCATGCAGTAAAAACAGTAAAATGCAGTGGGATGAATAAAGTATCTATCTAAAAGCTGGATGAGGAGCACAGGCTGCTGTAGGAACGGCTTCCTGTCAAAGTGAGTTTTGAGCGGTGATTTAAAAGCAGATGTGATGGAGGAGTTTGGTTTCCCTGTGCAGCGAGCGAGGCGGCTCAGAGGGTCAAACACATCGGGTTATAACTTTTCACATGCGGTATGTGTCGTGTGACGGTAATGCAGCATTTTGACAGTGTGTGTGAGTGTGTGTGCTCAGACGTGTGTGTCCTGTGTTTTGTGCAGGACGAGGTGCTGTGCCAGCTGTGGAGGCTGTACCTGCAGCGCAGCCGGCAGGCCTACAGCAGCCAGCCCATCCGCAGCCTCCGCCTCAAAGTGGTGAGGAACGCCGGCTCGCCTCTGCCTGTAGATAACCATACCACAGTCAAGGCTCCACCTGTGCTGCCCCCTGCTGGCCGTGTCTCAGGCCTGCAGCTGATCCCCTCAGCAGATTCTACTCTGACATGGGATTCAGGAACAAGGAGATCCTGCTGATCTGAGCCCAGAATCAGCAGATTGTTTTCTTCTGAATCGGCCCAAGTCACAGCAACGTCTCTTCAGAGTCCAGATGCTGAGGAGGAGGTTGGGGTTCTGGACTCAGACCAGCAGGATTTCCTTCAGACTGGATCCCACAGGAGGAGAACAGCTAGATTCACTGAGGTTTTTTTTTCTTGTAAATTTGTGACTTTATAATCTCAGAATTTGTGAGTTTTTTCCTCAAAAAAATTACGACTTTAATCTCAAAATTTCTGATTTTTTTCTCATAAATTTGTGGTTTTATAATCTTTGAATTTTCAAGTTTTTTTTCTTCTCATAAATTTACCACTTCAGTGTAGAAAAGTCAGAGTTTTCCTTCCTGTGTTCGTGTCTCCGCTCAGCGAGCTCCGGGCTCGGACTCGGACAGCGCTTCCGAGTCCGTCATGTCGGCTTCCATCGCGTCCGCCAGCGAGACGGACGGCGAGGGCGACCTGCACAGCACGGCCGCGTCCAACACAGGTAAGGCCGACAGGAAACAGCTGCCGGTTCAAATCCCCATACCGGCTGGGGAAATCTGAGCAAGGCACTTAAAGGAATTAGAAATGTATTTAAACAAACAGTACGTGCTGCTTTTCTCCGTATGAAGCCTCAGAAACTCACATCAGTCTGAATGTCGGGGCTTTCTTTTGTTCATGAGCTCAAACAAGAAATGATGTGTCTGATTTTGGGAAAATATCAACGTAAACAAATCCGTGTTGTTCCATCTGAACCTCCAGAGGCTGATAACAGATCTGGGATCAGCGTGGGGTCAGTCTGTCTGAGAAGCCGCTTTGTTTTTGGTGCAGTGCCCCTTTAACGCTCACATGTTCACGCCCAGGGGAGTCGAGTGACGGCGTGTCGGTGTGTTCGGGCTCGGCGGACGTCGTCTCCTACCTGACGCCGTCGAGGAAGCGGGGCGGCGGCCTGATGACCATGAGGAAGACGCTGGCCCTCCTCTTCCTCGCCCTGCTGTGGAGCCGCGAGGCGCTGACGCTGTCCGACCTGCTCAGGTAACGCCCCGCTCAGGTAACGCCCCAGTCAGGTAACGCCCCAGTCAGGTAACGCCCCGCTCAGGTAACGCCCCAGTCAGGTAACGCCCCAGTCAGGTAACGCCCCAGTCAGGTAACGCCCCGCTCAGGTAACGCCCCGCTCAGGTAACGCCCTGCTCAGGTAACGACCCAGTCAGGTAACGCCCTGCTCAGGTAACGCCCCAGTCAGGTAACGCCCCGCTCAGGTAACGTCCGCTCAGGTAACGTCCCGCTCAGGTACTGTCCCGCTCAGGTAACGCCCCGCTCAGGTAACGCCCCGCTCAGGTAACGCCCCAGTCAGGTAACACCCTGCTCAGGTAACATCCCGCTCGGATAACGCCCTGCTCGGATAACGCCCTGCTCAGGTAACGCTCCGCTCAGGTAACATCTGCTCAGGTAACATCTGCTCAGGTAACGTCCGCTCAGGTAACATCCGCTCAGGTAACGTCCCGCTCAGGTAACGTCCCGCTCAGGTAACGTCCCGCTCAGGTAACGTCCCGCTCAGGTAACATCCGCTCAGGTAACGTCCCGCTCAGGTAACGTCCCGCTCAGGTAACGTCCCGCTCAGGTAACATCCGCTCAGGTAACGTCCCGCTCAGGTAACGTCCCGCTCAGGTAACGTCCCGCTCAGGTAACGTCCTCCAGAGCAGAGAGAGCAGATTTATTCCAACCAGAGAGAAAGCAGCAGATTAACCGTTTCCATGGAGATTAGGAGCTGATATTCTGTTGGACAGATTATCAGAGGTTTGCCGCCCTGAGAGCCCAGGAGCCACTCCGACTTAGTTTGGGTTTGGTGATGTTGTGGAAGCAAACAGCTGATGTTTAGTTTTGTGTGTGTGTGTGTGTGTGTGTGTGTGTGTGTGTGTGTGTGTGTGTGTGTGTGTGTGTGTGTGTGTGTGTGCGTGTGTGTGTGTGCAGGCTGGTGAACGAGGGTCACGTCCCGTACGTGAACGCCCATGAGAGCCTCCCTGAGGAGATGAGGCTCCACGGCAGAGACACACTCATGTTCAAGGTGGAGGTGAGTTTTCCTCTTTCCTCATGTTGTTTTCCTCGTGTCTGAGGGGGCGGAGCTAAGAGGGGCGGGGCTCCGTTTGTGTACAAACACACAAACAGCTGACGACGAAGAGGACGTTTCTTCATCTGTTCATTCAGGCATGGAGCTGCAGAATTTATTGGGTAATATTACACTAATCAATCAATACATGTAATTTATGTATTGTGTGTGTGTGTGTGTGTGTGTGTGTGTGTGTGTGTGTGTGTGTGTGTGTGTGTGTGTGTGTGCAGTCTGTTCCCTCTCACAGACTCCTGCAGCAGGAGGCGCAGAGCCTGGCTCACCTCCTGCAGCTTCCTCCTTTTCCTCCCATCAGCCCCCTGTGCCTGCTGCACCCGGCGCCGCTCAGCCTGCGCTACCTGACCGCCCTCAACCTGCCAGGTACCGCCCGCCGCTACTGCAGTACTGCGAAAACTACTGCAGTACTGCTAAAACCACTGCTAATACTACTGCAGTACTGCTAAAACTACTGCAGTACTGCTAAGACTACTGCAGTACTGCTAAAACCACTGCAGTACTGCTAATACTACTGCAGTACTGCTAATACTGCTGCAGTACTGCTAATACTACTGCTAATACTACTGCAGTACTGCTAATAGTACTGATAATATTACTGCACTGCGTATACTACTGCTAATATTACTGCAGTACTGATATTACTACTGCTAAAGCTACTGCAGTACTGCAATACTGCTGCTAAAACTACTGCAGTACTGCTAATACTACTGCAGTACTGCTAATACTGCTGCTAAAACTACTGCAGTACTGCTAATACTACTGCAGTACTGCTAATACTACTGCTAATATTACTGCAGTACTGCTAATACTACTGCAAAAACTATTGCAGTACTACTAATACTGCCGCTAAAACTACTGCAGTACTACTAATACTACTGCAAAACTACTGCAGTACTACTAATACTACTGCTAAAACTAGTGCAGTACTACTGCAATACTGCTAAACCTACTGCAGTAATACTAATACTACTGCAAAAACTACTGCAGTACTACTAATACTACTGCTAATACCACTGCACTACTACTAATACTAATCCAAAAACTACTGCAGTACTGCTAATACTGCAGTAATATGACTGCATTACTGCAGTGCTGCTGCTGATATGCGTGTAGCAGTGCTTGTGCTGCAGTAATATTAAGGCAGTACTGCAGTACTGCTGCTGATATGCGTGTAGCGGTGCTCGTGCTGCAGTAATATGACTGCAGTACTGCAGTACTCGTGCTGATATGCGTGTAGCGGTGCTCGTGCTGCAGTAATATGACTGCAGTATTGCAGTACTCGTGCTGATATGCGTGTAGCGGTGCTCGTGCTGCAGTAATATGACTGCAGTACTGCAGTACTCGTGCTGATGTGAGTGTAGCAGTGCTCGTGCTGCAGTAACTCCTCCTCCCCCCGTGTCCCTGCAGACGCGCTCCATGCGTGGGTTTGCCGCGTGGCGCTGCAGGCCGGCCTGATGGACGAGGCGGCTGCTCACGTTCGACCCCCGGCCGTCCCGCCCCGCTCTGCCGGCGTACGACCTCCAGGCCGCCGCCCTCATCATCGTCACCATGAAGCTGCTCTTCGGCCTGGACGACCACACAGAATGGTAACCCCGCCCCCCCGCCCCCTCGCCGCGGCTCGCCGGGGCTCCACGCTCACACCGCCGGCACGCCTGTCAGAACTTAAAAATAAATAAAAATAAACAGAAGTTCCTGCTGGCTGCAGGGACGACAAAGCAGAAAAGCTTCATTCACACCAAATTCACTCGCTGCTGTTTTATAGTTTGGGGGGGAATTTTGGTTATGTACTTTTATTGTTGTTTATTTATTTATTTATTTATTTTATTTATTTATTACACATTTTTAGCTACTTTGTCGTCATTTTCTTGTACAGTAGCTTTAAATACACATATGTTTGTGTGTATTTAATTTTTTGTGGTCAGTCTTTCATAAATTAGGTTTAAATACACATATTTGTAATCATATCTAGTTTTCTCATAATTTTTTTGCCTAATTTTCAAGTAATGTTTTGCAAATTTTCCATTTTTTTGTACTTTTTTTTTTTTTTAATCAATTTTGAGGTCATTTTCTTGGAACATTTTAAATTTTTCACTAATTAGTGCGTCAGAGCTTGTGAAGGCGCTCTGGCAGGCGACGTCACCACCTGAGAGCTCAGGCTTGACGCTGAGTTGGTTTTTCTGTGAGCTCTCATTGAATCTTTTGTTATTTTCTTTAACTGAGTTCCTTTCAGGTCAGACAATCTCATTTGTGAGAGAGAGAAGTATTTTTTCCACCGTCTTTACAGCCCTGTTTTGTCACTGAATGCCTGTTATCAGCCGTCTTTAGTTGATTTTTTTAACTTATCCAGTAACTTTCCACATTTTGAGATTTTGCTGTCATGTGTTGTTTTGTTGTGCAGGGATTTATCGAGCGATGCAGCGGAGCAGGACAGGGAGCAGCCAGGTGAGGGTCCCACCTTTCAGTTATTAAAAATCTGTAAAGCTGCTGCTGCTGTTACCATCACTGACCAGCAGGCGGAGCTAGAGAGGCTGATTTGATGATTAAAAAAAAAAAAAAAAAAATCCATCTTTGGTTATAAATGTGCAATGTTATGCACAAACAACAACAATGATAATGAGACAGGCCAAGAGAGAATATTATAACAAAATGTTTAAAGAAAATCAAAATTATATTAAAGGTACTTGGAAAATATTAAACAATGTTTTTGGAAATAACTCTGTATCAAGAGACTTTCCCAGCTAGCTTTTGTTATCAGTTTAGTGTCATGAGTGAATTCCAGCAGTAAAAAAGATGCAGAAATTATTGATATATGATAAAATAAAAAAAATAAAGTGTAAAATATTGTGTAGGAAATGCATACAGGTCCTTTTAGAGCCACTAATGGACACTTTGGGTGGTGATACATTTCTGTCTTAAAAAGTACAAGAAGTAAATAAAAAGTTTTTCATTTCATTTTTTGATTTTTATTTTGTATCATGGAAACAATAGTTCATAATCAATCACAGGTTTGTTACATTTGTTTCCTTCCGTGATCGGAAAGGAAGAGGCAGGAAGAAGAAAGTCGATCAGTGTTGACAAGTCGAGGTTTTCCCTCTGGGCCGTGTTATCAGTGGACACAGAGTCCTAAAAATCACATGTCAATTTATGTTTAGACGCATTCAGTAAATCAGTGTTGAAACCTCCACAAATTATATGTTTTACTTTCATTTAAGCTGTTCATTAATTCTTCCATACTGCCTTTGAACCTTTCTGCATTAGTTTAGTTTCTTTATTTGCACAGGATTTTAACATCAATGAAAGCATAAAATAACAAAAACAGATTGTGCAGGTGAGATAAAAAAAAAAAAAAAAAACCCTTACAGAGTTATAGGTTATCTCACCTAAATACAAATAATAAATAAATTCAAAGTTGCATATAAAATAAATATCAATAAAACAACTTGTAACTCATAACCTTCCATTTAAAAAAAAAAAAAAAAATCAGTACCTCTCTCCTCATTCATCCACGTCTCAGATGAGGCTGTCAACTTAAATTTCCTTTTGAATGTTAACAGAAATTCATTCATCTTAGTGAAGTTTGCATAAAGGCTACAGCAATTAAAATGAATCAATGAAAATATCTCGTTCCTTCCAGCATCCTCATTAAAGTGATCATCAGAATAATATTCACAGTTATCAATGATGGTGTTAAAGACTAAAGATTTTCTGGATCAATCTCGTATTCAAAATCATTCGTTTTAGTCTCGTCAGAATCGGAAAAAGATATTTGTTTTGCGTGTGTGTCAGTCATGAAGACATTAATGAGGTAAATTTATGTCTCAGGGGAGAGAAATTAACCCCTCGGTGATTTTAGTCTTGATTTCAGCGAGTTCAGTCCTTCCAAACGTCATGTGGATCCAGGAGTGTCTTCACAGCTGCCTGCTCTCCTTCTGCTGCGCTGCTTCTGCTTTTCTTGTTACGAGGCGTCTGACTCCAAACCCGTCCCCCCAGCTGGAGGCTCCGTGGTGACGCCACGTCCACGCAGACCCTCTGCTGCGTCCTGCGGCCTCTCAAACACCTCGCTCTGTCCATCTCTCTCAAATATTTTCACCCTCGCAGGAAAGAGTGTGCGCCGCTGTTGGTTTCTTACTGGTCTGTATTTTTTTGCGCTCCATAAACACTTGAGATGTGAAATCTGCATCGAGGTGAATCCTGCTGTCGTTCACCTGAGTGTGTTTCTCTGCCCGGGCCGCCTGAAGCAGCTTTCGCCCCGCGGTGTCATTTAGGAAGCAGACTGTCATGGATGTGCTCTCTCACACTGCTCATTCACATCAACGTGAACTTCACCGCCACACTGCAAAACATCTTACCAAGAGTATTTGTCTTATTTCAAGTCAAAAATGTCTTATTACTAGTCAAAATATCTCATTACACTTAAAGTAAGACATGATCACCTCAGAAGTCACTTGTTTTTAGACAATTGTCTCTTGTTTCAAGTGAAAATTTGCTTGTTTCATTGGCAAAATTTGTTTCTTGTTTCTAGCTCATTTTCACTTATTTCAAGTGAATTTTCACTTTTTCCACTGGCAAATTTTGCCAATGAAACAAGCAAATTTTCACTTGTTTCAAGTGAATTTTCACTTGAAACAAGTGAAAATTGTCTAAAGACAAGTTACTTCTGAGGTGATCATGTCTTATTTTAAGTGTAATGAGATATTTTGACTAGAAATAAGACATTTTTGACTTGAAATAAGTCAAATAATCTTGGTAAGATTTTGCGTTTTTGCAGTGCAGCTTCAGGTTTGTCCTTCAGGTTCGAGTTTTTACAAACTGGATCATGTCGTTTCCTTCACATTTTTCCGGCACTGAATAAATCCTTAAATTGTTCCTTCGGGCGCGACTTTTAAGATCCTCACATTTTGCTTCCAGTTGTCTGTGTTTGTGCAGATTGAGAATGAGCACTTTGGTCAAATTCATTTCTCTGATTTCTCTGAATTCTCTGATTTCTTTGAGTAAAGCAGCTTCCACCTGCTCCTCAGGTGGTTGTTTGTGGCCGGTCTTGTTTGTGGTCTCTTTGTTCTTTGCCATCATTCTCTCTCGTGTGTGTGTGTGTGTGTGTGTGTGTGTGTGTGTGTGTGTGTGTGTGTGTGTGTGTGTGTGTGTGTGTGTGTGTGTGTGTGTGTGTGTGTGTGAAACATTTGAGGGGTACAAAGAAGATGAAAAGATCAAGTATTTTCATTGCAAAGTTCTTGCACACTGCAAAAACGCAAAATCTTACCAAGATTATTCTTCTTATTTCAAGTCAAAAATGTCTTATTTCTAGTCAAAATATCTCATTACACTTAAAATAAGACATGATCACCTCAGAAGTAAATTGTTTTTAGACAATTTTAACTTGTTTCAAGTGAAAATTCACTTGAAACAAGTGAAAATTTGCTTGTTTCATTGGCAAAATTTGCCAGTGGAAAAAGTGAAAATTCACTTGAAATAAGTGAAAATTAGCTAGAAACAAGAAACAAATTTTGCCAATGAAACAAGCAAATTTTCACTTGAAACAAGAGACAGTTGTCTAAAAACAAGTTACTTCTGAGGTGATCATGTCTTATTTTAAGTGTAATGAGATATTTTGACTAGAAATAAGACATTTTTGACTTGAAATAAGACAAATAATCTTGGTGAGATTTTGAGTTTTTGCAGTGCAGAAGAAGCGCCGTGCAGCTGGAGCCTCAGAGACCTGAGGCCGGCTGTGTGTGGTGTCGGAGGAGGAGGAGAGGAGTCGCTCTGCAGAAAGAGCCGTGCATCTTATCAGCGACGCCTTTTCCTCCTGAAAACCTGCCCGGTCTGTCGGGTCTCATTCCTGCAGCCGGACTCGCCCCGCCGCTGCAGCCTGAGCACACGGCGCTCACATGCAGAGGATCATGGGTATGAATCAGTCTGCACGGGGGGGGGGGAGGAGCGCACCGAGCCGTTTCACTTTGAGCTTGAATGATCAGGAAGCAGCAAACTCCGTCCCGGCTCCTCTGCATGTTCACAGCTTTATCTGGAGGTTTCCATTCATTCCACTGCAACATGAACATGAACTTTCAGAGCCTTCACACTTTCTTCACTCCAGTTTTCCATCAGAGGAATAAAGTCCTCCACATGAGTTTTCCTAAAAGCAGCAGCACTGTTGGCTTTTCAGGACTTTACAAACTGAAACGCTCCCTCTTCATCCTCCTCCTCCGCCAGGGAAAATAGTCCCTAAGCGGGGAAACGTTTTGCTTTCCACAGCCGATCATCAGCTGTGTGGTTTCTGGATGTTGAGGACTTTGTTCGCCGCAGAAGAAGAACATTATAAGGCGTTTTTGACTCTGTGCTGTGAAATTGTTCGGATGTGTTTGTTGACGTGGAAAATGTGGAGGAATCGCAGTAAACAGACCCAGGACTCAGAACCCTGCCTCTTATGGTCCTTAGACTGAAGAGTCACCTTTGTGTCACAAGATTCAAGATTTATTCGTCACATGCATGAATGTACAGGTACAGCAGCAGTGAAATGTAATTGCAACAACTCCAGCACTGTGCAAGTAAAAATTAAAAATTAAAAATTAATAATAATAATAATAATAATAATAATAACGATAATAATAATAAAAAAATAATTAAAAATAAAGATAAAATAGAAAGAATATATGACATTCCTATATACAATGAACAACCTGTATACAATATACACAGCTGGTGGGAGAGAATGATAAACCCTCTCAGAAAGTGAAAGCGAGGAGGTTTTTCTTTCCTCCAGCAGTTCATCACACGGCTGCTGTTCACCTGCGACCTGCTGCCAGGTGCACAGGAGGCTTTCCTTTCTTTAGGATGAATCATTTTTCCTGCTGCCTGCTGGGGGACATGGACTCATACCCATACGTGTATCGTCATTATCATGTAAGATTTTATCATGAAAAATATCAAAATTATCATATTGTGGTGGTTTGTCTGCCTCCTTGTTCTAACGGTCACATTTTTACCTAAAGTCTTTATCTTGTTTTGGCTAGAGACCCGATCCCGACAGGCTCAGGCCGGGTTAGGACAAAATTTTAGAAATAACTTTTTGGGTCAGGTGTGGTTGAGTCAGGGTAATTTTAGCGAAAGTGTAAAATAATAAAAATGATGGACCTGCTCTCTGTTCTGGGCGAGTTCTTGTACAGTGCTGGAGTTTACGTGACCACACTGAAGGCAGCACGATGGAGCACAGGCAAAATCTCGGGTTCGGGTTGGGCTCGGACAGAAATATTAGTGTGATGTCACCTGATAAAGAAAAACTACAAATCAGTCAAAGCCTTGGGGGCCCTGGGTTCAGGTGGAGCTTCAGGTACGTCCTCCTGGATCACCTCTGTTGACCTTTGACCTCCATGAAGCTGTGACATGAACCTGCTGATCCTCTGAGCTCTGAGGGAAACGTCTTCCTTTGCTTTGCAGAAAGTGACGTGTTCAGCCTGAGGCGCTGGTACCGCCTGCTGGGGGCAGCACTGAGCCGAGCCAGGCAGAGGAGGCGGGAGGAGACGGCCAGGTGAGACCCAGACCCAGACCCAGAACCAGACCCAGACCCAGAACCAGAACCAGACCCTGACAGAGACCCAGACAGAGACCCAGACCCAGACCCAGTCCCTGACCCTGACCCAGAACCAGACCCTGACAGAGACCCAGACCCAGACCCAGACCCAGACCCAGACCCAGACAGAGACCCAGACCCAGAACCAGACCCAGACCCAGACCCAGACCCAGACCCAGACCGAGCCCAAGATCCAGACCCAGACCCTGACCCTGACCCAGACTGAGCCCCAGACCCTGACAGAGGCCCAGACCCAGACCGAGCCCCACACCCAGACCCAGACTCAGACCAAGCCCAAGATCCAGCCCAATATCCAGACCCAGACCCAGACAGAGACCCAGACCGAGTCTCAGACCTAGACCGGACCCAGACCCTGACAGAGACCCAGACCCAGAACCAGACTGAAACCCAGACCCAGACCCAGACCCAGACCCAGACAGAGACCCAGACCCAGACCCAGAACCAGAACCAGACCCAGACCCTGACAGAGACCCAGACCCAGACCCTGACAGAGACCCAGACCCAGACCCTGACAGAGGCCCAGACCCTGACCCTGACCCTGACCCAGACCCAGAACCAGACCCTGACAGAGGCCCAGACCCAGACCCAGACCCTGACAGAGGCCCAGACCCAGACCCAGACCCAGACAGAGGCCCAGACCCAGACCCAGACCCAGACAGAGACCCAGACTCAGACCCAGACCCAGACAGAGACCCAGACCCAGACCCAGACAGAGACCCAGACCCAGACCCAGACAGAGACCCAGACCCAGACCCAGACAGAGACCCAGACTCAGACCCAGACCCAGACCCAGACCCAGACCCTGACAGAGACCCAGACTCAGACCCAGACCCAGACCCAGACCCAGACCCTGACAGAGACCCAGACCCAGACTGAGCCCCAGACCCTGACCCAGACCCTGACCCAGACCCTGACCCAGACCCAGACCCAGACTCAGACCCAGACCCAGACCGAGCCCCAGACCCAGACCCAGACCTGATTTTCAGTGTAGAAGTTGAGCTGCAGCTGGCCACACTCGGGGATCAGTAAAGTTTTTCTGGTTCTGATTCTGAATCCTGTTACAGCTCAGACCCACTCGGCTGCTGCTTATTTTCTCACTGCTGAAAACACCAGCATCTCTCAGGTGTTTATTTTTCTGACATCAGTCTGCAGCTCGGGCTCCTGAGGGCAGCTCGGGCTCCTGAGGGCAGCTCGGGCTCCTGAAGGCAGCTCGGGTTCCTGAAGGCAGCTCGGGCTCCTGAAGGCAGGGTCGGGCTCCTGAAGGCAGCGTCGGGCTCCTGAAGGCAGCGTCAGGGTCCTGAAGGCAGCTCGGGCTCCTGAAGGCAGCGTCAGAGTCCTGAAGGCAGCGTCAGAGTCCTGAAGGCAGCGTCAGAGTCCTGAAGGCAGCGTCAGAGTCCTGAAGGCAGCGTCAGAGTCCTGAAGGCAGCTCGGGCTCCTGAAGGCAGCGTCGGGGTCCTGAAGGCAGCTCGGGCTCCTGAAGGCAGCGTCAGGGTCCTGAAGGCAGCTCGGGCTCCTGAAGGCAGCGTCAGGATCCTGAAGGCAGCTCGGGCTCCTGAAGGCAGCGTCAGGATCCTGAAGGTAGCTCGGGCTCCTGAAGGCAGCTCGAGTTCCTGAAGGCAGCTCGGGCTCCTGAAGGCAGCGTCAGGGTCCTGAAGGCAGCTCGGGCTCCTGAAGGCAGCGTCAGGATCCTGAAGGCAGCTCGGGCTCCTGAAGGCAGCGTCAGGATCCTGAAGGCAGCTCGGGCTCCTGAAGGCAGCTCGAGTTCCTGAAGGCAGCTCGGGCTCCTGAAGGCAGCGTCAGGGTCCTGAAGGCAGCTCGGGCTCCTGAAGGCAGCGTCAGGGTCCTGAAGGCAGCTCGGGCTCCTGAAGGCAGCGTCAGGATCCTGAAGGCAGCTCGGGCTCCTGAAGGCAGCTCGAGTTCCTGAAGGCAGCTCGGGCTCCTGAAGGCAGCGTCAGGGCTCCTGAAGGCAGCTCGGGCTCCTGAAGGCAGCGTCAGGGTCCTGAAGGCAGCGTCAGGGTCCTGAAGGCAGCGTCAGGGTCCTGAAGGCAGCGTCAGGGTCCTGAAGGCAGCTCGGGCTCCTGAAGGCAGCTCGGGCTCCTGAAGGCAGCGTCGGGATCCTGAAGGCAGCGTCGGGCTCCTGAAGGCAGCGTCAGGGTCCTGAAGGCAGCGTCAGGGTCCTGAAGGCAGCTCGGGCTCCTGAAGGCAGCGTCAGGGTCCTGAAGGCAGCGTCAGGCTCATGAAGGCAGCTCGGGCTCCTGAAGGCAGCTCGGGCTCCTGAAGGCAGCTCGGGCTCCTGAAGGCAGCGTCGGGCTCCTGAAGGCAGCGTCGGGCTCCTGAAGGCAGCGTCGGGCTCCTGAAGGCAGCTCGGGGTCCTGAAGGCAGCGTCGGGCTCCTGAAGGCAGCGTCGGGCTCCTGAAGGCAGCGTCGGGCTCCTGAAGGCAGCGTCAGGGTCCTGAAGGCAGCGTCAGGGTCCTGAAGGCAGCGTCGGGCTCCTGAAGGCAGCTCGGGCTCCTGAAGGCAGCGTCGGGCTCCTGAAGGCAGCGTCAGGGTCCTGAAGGCAGCGTCGGGCTCCTGAAGGCAGCGTCGGGCTCCTGAAGGCAGCGTCGGGCTCCTGAAGGCAGCGTCGGGCTCCTGAAGGCAGCGTCGGGTTCCTGAAGGCAGCGTCGGGGTCCTGAAGGCAGCGTCGGGCTCCTGAAGGCAGCTCGGGCTCCTGAAGGCAGCGTCAGGGTCCTGAAGGCAGCTCGGGCTCCTGAAGGCAGCGTCGGGCTCCTGAAGGCAGCGTCGGGCTCCTGAAGGCAGCGTCGGGGTCCTGAAGGCAGCGTCGGGGTCCTGAAGGCAGCTCGGGCTCCTGAAGGCAGCGTCGGGGTCCTGAAGGCAGCGTCGGGGTCCTGAAGGCAGCGTCGGGGTCCTGAAGGCAGCTCGGGCTCCTGAAGGCAGCGTCGGGCTCCTGAAGGCAGCGTCGGGGTCCTGAAGGCAGCGTCGGGGTCCTGAAGGCAGCGTCGGGGTCCTGAAGGCAGCGTCGGGGTCCTGAAGGCAGCGTCGGGGTCCTGAAGGCAGCGTCGGGGTCCTGAAGGCAGCGTCGGGCTCCTGAAGGCAGCGTCGGGCTCCTGAAGGCAGCGTCAGGGTCCTGAAGGCAGCGTCGGGCTCCTGAAGGCAGCGTCAGGGTCCTGAAGGCAGCGTCGGGCTCCTGAAGGCAGCGTCAGGCTCCTGAAGGCGAGCCTGATTCACTCTGCTCCTCCCGTCCTCAGACAAACTTTAGCGTTTTTTTTTTTCTCTCCTCGACAGGAAACAGTGGAAGGCACAGAAACCTCTTTACTTGTCCGGGACAAAGAAGCAGCTCATCCTCAAGAGGAGAAGTGAGTGTGTGTGTGAGTGTGTGTGTGTGTGAGTGTGTGTGTGAGTGTGTGTGTGAGTGTGTGTGCATGCTGCCCGTCCTGCTGTCGAGCTGTGTGACAAATAAATCAGGACAACAAAACAGGACCTTTCCGCCATAATAACCCCATTATATCTGTGTGATGTCATATCCAAAGCCCACAGCAGACCTGCTCTCATGTTAGGGGCTTTTTGTGGAAATTCAACATTTTTTTTTTCTACCATATGCTTTATTTTTTTATTCACATAATTTGTTTTGTCATTTCTGAGCCTCATAACTTCAGTCCTATCAGAGAGGCCACATGAAATCTTCAGGGCTGAAAAACACACCTGAGTCAGTTTTCCATCCGTCCTCGGCGTCACGGTCCTGAACCAACATCTGGTTTTTCCTCTGACCAGCTGTGAGCATCAACATGTCGTGAAAAATGAACGTGTGAGCAGCAGAACTGGAGCAGCTTCATGTCTGTGACTCAGGAACAGGAAGCAGCTCTGGGGTCCTGGAGGCGTCACACGGCTTCATGTTGGGGAAACTGTGAGGGGTCCCGTCAGCGTGCGGGACGGGCGGCTGCTAAAACCCGTCCTGGAAGAGGAAAGATCTCAATTTCAGACCAGGATCATCCTCTAGCCAGGACTCCCTCTGTGTCCACATTATTTTCTAAAACAGGCAGACTCTGACTCTCAGTTTGTGGGTTGTTGTTATAGCAATAAAAGGTGCAAATGATATGTTATTAATGATTGAACAAAAATGACAAGAGGATGCATCAGTAATTATTTCACCTGAGGGTTGATGTTGGGTCAATGCATGCACACATTTAACTTAAAAGATTGTTAACTGAGTATCAACCGTTGCACGTACAGGCTGTTCACATTAACTTACAAATGACGATGTTTAGGACCCTGCAGTCTCTTGCATCAGAGTCTCATCCACTACGACAGAGTACTTTTTACCACAAACCTTTTGTAGCCCAGAGGAGATATGTTGCTCAAACACTCGGTATGTAGTGTTAGTGTATGTTTATGAGTTGTAGAACATAATAAATTATCTTGAAGGAGTAGATGTTTACCAGTAAGCGTGACTCAAATTTTTGTTTTAAAAATGTAAATTCATTATCAAACAGACCTAACAATTCAACCACCAATGAATGAGCAGTAGTGTGCATGTGATAACATAGATTGAAAAATAAGCCAAAGTGATACCTCTTCTCTGAATAGACAAGCTAAGCCAGTGTGCTGCTGTTAGCCAGTGAAAATACAGCAGAGTGGCACCTCTTCGCTTTGTTACACAATCTATGTCACAATCCATGTCTTTTAGGTAAAACATTTCATTTGCTCAAATTGAGCAGGGTACACAATTAAAAAAAGACAACGGTGGGCCTGTTCAAAACTAATTTATACATTTTTTGTTATGCAATAATGTTATAATTATCATGACAATTTTTTATTATCAACCTTAATTTTTGGGGCCCCCTGCAGGTACTCGGGGCCCTACGTGCTGTGCGTAGTCTGCGTATAGGGAGCAGCTGCCCTGGTAAAGAGTGTTGGTATCGGCCCTGACAGATCAGTATGTGTCGATCCCCTGTCCCCTCTGTGTGTGTGTGTGTGTGTGTGTGTGTGTGTGTGTGTGTGAGAGAGTGATTGATGGTATTGATGATGTGAGTGCTCTGTCTGCGGTGCAGGAGTAGCGGAGCAGCTGCAGATCTGCTTCGAGAAGCTCAGCGGCTCCTCGGCCCGGCAGCGTCCCGCTCCCCGCAGCTTCTGCTTCCTGTGGGGCGAGGGCGAGGGCGAGGGCGAGGGCGAGGGGGCGGAGTCAGAAAGGTCAGACGGGCCCAGCCTGCACGGACAGACCCTGCAGGGCGACAGGATCCCCCCCAACCTGGAGTACTGGCACCCAGCGCTGAAAACCTGCACCAAGTAAGACTCAGAGGCTACCAGCGCCCTCACTCTGCTGCTGCACCCAAGAGTGTGTGTGTGTGTGTGTGTGTGTGTGTGTGTGTGTGGTCAGTTTGGAGATTAGGATTTAAAGGGACACTCCGCCTATAATGCATCATTTTTTTTGATTAAGTTCCCTCCGTGTGCTGCCCTCAACCCCCAACCCAGACAGGTTTACCCACAATCCTTCATGTTAAACTCATGTTCCAAAAACAACACACACTTCTGATCCAGCAGAAGAAAATGGGTTCTTAATTTCATAATTTTACAACAAAAAGCTCTCAAAGCTCGTTCTGCTGTCTAACCCAAGGCTCTGTGTTGGATTTCGCTCCGTCTTGTGTTTCCTTATGATCCTAAACGTCCTCAGACACGAGCGTTTAGCAGCTTGGGAGGATCTTCTACACCTCAGTAGCAATATGATGGATGACATGACGACAGGTTTACTGGTGATTTGAAATTTTAAGTGTAGCAACAGTGAAAAATAAGCATTCTCAAAAAAAAAAAAAACATATTTTTTCTTAAACATATTGAAAAATAACATAAAACAGCATCATAATAAATAAAACTATAGGACTAAAACTATAGGACAGAAACCACCAGTGGCATGAAGACACTGAGACTATACGTTTATGTTTTGAATATGATGGTTTTTAATCAAAATGACGATGAAAAACTGTGAGGTGAGCTCGTTTTCCTGCTTTCCCACATTCTGAAAAGTCCAGAAAGGCAGCGCTGCCCTCTGACCTCGGTCGGGCTCGATCGCAGGAGGAAGCAAAAACACACATATCTGTATATTTCTGTTGACATGAGCTGGACAGACTTAATAATGTTGGATTGAGGTATTTAACTGCCGCTGCCGCTGAGAAAATAGTCCCCAAATTTCATATTTTAATTCCAAGTTGTGATTTTTTTAGTTCCCTGCGTGATTTAATAAATGGTTTGTTGCCATGGAAACTGTGGGGGAAATGATAGTAAATGAGTGAAACGTTAAAATGGCTGGGAGGGTCGGGACGTCCCGCCCGCTGCCTCGGCGTGACTCGGTTTGTGTGTCTCCTCAGGACCTGCAAGAGTCACTACGAGGAGTTTGAGCCCACGCTGCCCAGGACCTTCGTCTGGCTGCTGGAGCTCTTCTCCTTCCTGCTGGAGGTGAAGCCGGCCTCCGTGTACGAGGAGGTGCTGAAGGTGGAGCGACGCCTCCTCAGGGGAAGGAAACCCCCCCCCCCAAAAAAAAACTCCACCCAGGACGTCCCGGAGAAACCACGGGACAGGAGAAACCAGACGGTTGACCTGCTCCCAGGCGAGAGGCGATGCTGACGGGTCGCAGGTTTGATCCCGGCGGCAGGTGAACCCAGTCCTGCTCTCTGATTGGACGTCTCTCTGAGCGACAGCATGACATCACTGTCTCATGTGCAGCTTTTACCAGAGTTTTCTATCTGCAGCACGTCTTTGTTTGTTTGTTTGTTTGTTTGTTTTCTGCTGGAGTGAACTCCTACAAACTGAGAGGGTGAGAAACCGGCTGGACGGGCCGTGTTGGATCAGGGTTTGGATCAGACGCCGCGCTCAGGTGATGCCCATCCACCGGACAAATGTTTAAAATCGCTTGAATAATTGATCAAGTAAAATCACCAAACATCGTCTGATTCCAGCTTCACTGAGAGTTTCAGACGGTCCTCCTTCTCTCGGTTCATATCTTTATAGGAAAATGCACCAAACGCATTTTTATGAAGAAAATTTCCAAATTCTCTGATTCCAGCTGCTCAGACTTGAATATTTCCTGGTTTCTGTAAACTAAAACTAAATAAACCAAATATCTTTGGGTCGTGGACAAAAACGAGACATTTGAGGACGTCGCCGTCGGCTGGGAGGAATTGTAAACAATATTTTTCGACATTTTCTGACATTTCATGGACCAAACAACTAATCTCTGAAAAAAAAAAAAAAAAATCAACAGGTTCATCAAAAATAAAAATCATTGTCTGCCGCTCAAATCTTGGGATTTTCACAGTCTTCATGCTAACATTAGCTAACGTTAAGCCCAGTTAGCCCCTTTATTTCTAAGCGATAATCTCTAATCTCACTGTTGCTGTTTTTGTTCATCCTGCCTGGAGCTGCAGCTAGTAATCCAATAAGTGATTAGCTTTTAGATTAGCTGGCAACTATTAAATTAATCCGCAACTATTTTGATGATGGATTCATCGTTTTGAGGCATTTTTCATGCTAACATTAGCTGCAGTTAGCTTCTCAGCAATATGACCTGCAGGTGAAAATTATCTTTATTTTAGCATCAAATGACAAGGTTCATGTGGACTACTTTTATTTTTTTTCTTAATCACTGCATGTGGGCCTTATAAAGTAGTTGTGTTTAGTTCAGGCAGGTCTGAGTGTTTGGCATGGAGACGATGGCACCGGCGGGGCGGGCCGGGGCGAGAGCAGCACGGGACGTCCCTCCATGAAACTGACCACACCTGCTCTCCTGTCGTTCCCACCTGAACGAAGCTCCTCTGTTCTCAGGGTTTGAGGGTTTGGTCTTCAGCAGAAACAGCCTGCTGCCGTGGAGGAGGTCAGAGGTCAAACTGAGACCGCAGCCCTGTCAGAGGTCACTGAATTAAAAAAAAAAAAAAAATCACCGAAACCACAGAGGTGTAAACAAACGTCCCGGCTGTGAGCTTTGTGAAGGTCTGGACTGAAACACTTCACTGGTCAACTCACATATCAGCTCTCTCACTGATTTAAAGGACTGAAAATACAAACTCCTTTAATTATCAGTTTGTTGTGACAGTTTGTTGGGTTTTAGAGACACTGAGTGATGAACTTCAGCTGTGAACTGATAAATCATTAAAAAGCGACACCCTTTCACTTACAAACAGATTAGGAATACATGAAAATAATTAAAAAAAAAAGTTTTGAGATTAAGCTCAGAGAAATTCTGATTCTAATCTCAGAACTCTTGGCTTTTTTATTTCCTTGTGGCCCTAATCCTTTTCTGTACAGTGCAAATAAAGAAATAAAAATAATTGAACAGACTTCATAAATTCCTGTTTTTAGAGAACACTGCAGAGGTTAGTTTGGTTAATAAAGACGCTCTTAATGTGAGAAACTCGTCTCCTCAGACAGAAACACGGGGCGTTTCGCTGCGGTATTGCTCTGATCCTGGAACAGAAACAACTTCACCACCAGCTATTCAATATGCAAATCCACGCTGGCCCCGCCCCCCCTCGCGTCACCCCGCAGCAGAGCTACCTGTCCAGGTAAAGCGGCATGTTACAGCTGCAGGAACGGAGCCAGAAAATCAAACTAAACTCGTTCTGAGTGCCGGAGCTGACAGGACAGGACTTCAACAACCAGCATCCCGTCATCTTTTTTTTTTTTTTTTTTTTTTTTTTTTTTTTTGGTTGCTACTGGACTGATCAGATTTACCGTTCCGACTAGAAAGTCCAGTCCGACGGAGGGAGATGACAGAGGAATCTGCCAGGTAAGGCCACACGGTCCAGTTCTGTCGGGGAAAACCTGTTCAGGTGCGGCGGTGCGTCTTTTACGCGCGGCTGGCACGACGGAGGCCGAGTGCCAGGCGCCGGGAGAACTTTGCTTCAGAAGCGGAATTATGTACCGGCAAGCAAACACGACATGAAGAATATAACTTAAAGACCTTTTCCTCCGTAGTTGGGGGACACTGATTAATTCGGCATGCTTATAAGACATCAAACTACCTCTTTAAATCTCCAAATGCGGAGCTGGTTCCCGCTGTTTGACGTGCGTTTGTGTAGCAAAATGTGAAAATAACAAACAGCAGTGAAAGTTGAACTTGTTCCATATTAGTGCTGTTTAGTGTGTTGGATATATGCCGACATGAAGCGTGGATCATACCTATAATTCCTGATGTGTGTGTGTGTGTGAGTTGTGCACTTTGCGGACGAGCATGTTTACGCAAAGTTACCAGATTTTGCGGGTGAAAGTTGGCGGAGCAGCGCGATGAGCGTCAAGGCTTTTATTTCTTGATTAACGCCGAATATTTTGGCTTTGATCGAGCTGCTTTCCAGTTTCCAGAGCCGAGTCCAGGTTTTCCTGCGTTATGACTCGGCTGCTGCAAACTTACACGGCAATTTATTGTTTGATTTTTAGTCTGGTGGTAACAGATTTCAGAAAGGGAGAACAAATCTACATCAGTTTATTCGATGGGATTTAGTTCCTGCTAGTTGTGATTTCTCACGGACAGAGAAAAGTTCAGCTTTTATCCAGTAAACATTTGGGGGGAAAAAAAAAATTAGCTCTGGTTTGTCTTCTGTCACTGACTCCCAGCTTGAAGGTGAATTATCTGGAACCTTAAACTGCATTTCTCCATTAAAAGGCAGAACCTTTAAGACAAATAAAACTCACATTAATATCCAGAATTCAAACTGAGCTGGGTTTCGGTCCTGTGTGTGTGTGTGTGTGTGTGTGTGTGTGTGTGTGTGTGTGTGTGTGTGTGTGTGTGTGTGTGTGTGACGTGTGGAGGAAAAACAACTGAAGTGTCAGACATGAGTGAGGAATCACTGCAGTGACTCCAGATGACAATTAGGAATGTTCCCACACGTTTACGAGCTTGTGTGTGTGTGTGGGAGAGGGAGAGGACTGGTCCTGCTGGTAGAGCAGGATCACAGTGAACAGACTCCACCAACGTGCCTTTTTCACTTTGTGTTTTTTTTAACAGGCAAAAATCAGTTTGATCTTTTATCCTCATCAGTTTTACTTTCATTCAAATTTTCTGTCTGTTAAAGATTCAAGATTCTTTAATTGTCACTGCACAAGGTACAACACTGAGGCTGCATTCACACATAATTACCATTTTAAAAAACAAAGTTCAAACTAACTAAAACAGAAAATAGTAAACAACTAAAAACCAAGAGTTAAACTAAAGAACTATTTAAGGTGCCGACTGTATGTAAAATTTGTAGAATATATAAAATACGTGTCTTCTGTATAAAAACAAGATATAAACAATATTTGGTACAAGTTATTAGCAGTGATTGGGTTGGAATATCTACATACAAATATACTATATTATGAAGGAATGCAGGACTTTTACTTTGAAAGGGGGATTTTTTTTTCCATTCCTGTCTTGGTATTTTTACTGAAGTGAAGAATTTCAAGAGTAGGATTTTTTTTTTTTTTCCACCACTGATTGAAATTAAACTGAAGACTGAAGGTTAATCTGAACCAGCAGAGGCGGGTAGTTTCTCTGTATTAGTTTAAAGGTGCAGTCCGCAAAATTCTGAGTCAAGTCAAGGACTATTTTGACTCAACAGAAACACGTGGAGCAACAAAAATGATAAGACACACAGAATGACCTCAGCATGTCAGCGTTCGTTTTGTCAACTAGATCTGTGACAAAACTATTACGAAATATCAGGATATTTTTTGTGAACAAATTAAAAAAAAAAAAAAAGAGATGGAAAATGCCAGAAACAGACGAATGAAAACAGCCTCTGGCCTCAGTTTGGATGATTCAGTCCTAACTCCTGTGAGCTGGCTGGATCAGTGTGTGTGTGTGTGTGTGTGTGTGTGTGTGTGTGTGTGTGTGTGTGTGTGTGAAGGTCATTAACAAATAATTTAATGAGGAATTTAAAAACTAGACTAAAGCTAATAACATTCAGAAAACTAAGATGTGCGTCATGTTTTAGTTAAAGGAGTGAAGTTTGAATAAGAAGTGAGCTCTGAGGTAGGACTTTATTCACGGGGTTTCTCTCATGTTGATCGGTCGCTGCGTTTTCAAATTCCTCAAAATCCTGCAGGTTGACCGTAATCCACGCATAGTCCAGTAATTTTAGGCCAAAATTGGGGTCAACCTAGGACAAATTGCAAGAGACGCAAACTCAACTGATTCTGTATCCTCAGTTTGTCCTGAGTGAGGGAAAAAGTCCCAAGGAATCCCATTGGTGGAAAGTTTTGAAAATCACCTATTTATGGCCACATATTACCAAAAAACACTGTTTTTAACACACAGGGGAAAGAGGTTCAACATTTGACTTTCAGATATCACTATAAAAATTCACAAGTTGATTACACACACAAAGACAAGAAAAAAAGTCAATTACAAGTTCTTTGAATTATTCTGTTTACACATGCATATCACACATTATCTGATTTGATATGCACTAATAAGGAATATAAGGAATAAATGCCAGAACAGATATTTAAACAGTAAATAAAAAATTACTATATATATAGTAACCTTGAATTAAAATGTTACTATATAACAGTAAATTAAAAGGTTACTATATAAATAGTAACCTTTTAATTCACTGTTTAAATATCTGTTCTGGCATTTATTCCTTATATTCCTTATTAGCGCATATCAAATCAGATAATGTGTGATATGCATGTGTAAACAGAATAATTCAAAGAACTTGTAATTGACTTTTTTTCTTGTCTTTGTGTGTGTAATCATCTTGTGAATTTTTAAAATGTTGAACCCCTTTCCCCTGTGTGTTAAAAACAGTGTTTTTTGGTAATATGTGGTCATAAATAGGTGATTTTCAAAACTTTCCACCAATGGGATTTCTTGGGACTTTTTTCCCCTCACTCAGGACAAACTGAGGATACAGAATCAGTTGAGTTTGCGTCTCTTGCAATTTGTCCTAGGTTTTTTCATAAAATGACTGGACTAGCAATCTGACCGCCTAATCTGAGAATTCCAGCTGTGTGTCTCTGCAGGAAAAGGGGCGTGGTCATGCTGCACTCCGACCCATCGTACGAGGTGCAGCCGGCCTATCCGGACGAGGACGAGTGGCAGGTGTTCCTGGAGAGCCCGCTGACCGCCGCCTCCAAGGCCATGATGAGCGTCAACGGCGACGAGGAGGCGGCCGGCGCCCTCGGCCTCCTCTACGACTACCACAAGGTGACGCATCACTTCCTGTCCGCGCCTCAGAGACACTGAACCCTGTAACACCCGAGTCCATCGGCCAGATTTGGAAATGTTCAAGAAATCAGGAAAAACTCTCGAGAAAATGACCTGCAGGCTGAGAGAGAAATAATGAGAATATTGACAAAAAATATAGTTTTCCCCATGAGGTTTTATATATTTATTCATTTACATTTGAAGTTATCATTGTGGTGGTGTGACCTGTGGATTAACGTGTGTGTGTGTGTGTGTGTGTGTGTGTGTGTGTGTGTGTGTGTGTGTGTGTAGGTTCCTCGGGACAGGAAGCCCGTTGGAAACATCAAAACGGAGCCGCTGCTCTCGGAGGAGACAGACGACAGCAAAATGTAAACTCTGCTCTTATTTTGTAATAATCCCGGAGCAATAAAGGGTGTACCTGTTAATCTAATCTAATCTTTGTAATGTAGCTTTACCTAACCTAATGTAATCTGATGTCATCCTAAATTCATTCGGAGTTATTTAATCTAATCCAGCCTAATCTAATGTTTTCTACTCTTCCCGAACCTAATCTCATCTGGTTTTATGTAATCTAATCCAGTTTTATCTCGTGTCGCGCTGTAATCTAATCCGCGCTCCTCGTCCTGAGCAGGAGCTTCCTGGTCCCGTTCCAGGACTCCCTGCTGACCATGACGCCGCTGAGGAACGTCCCGCTGCACACCGTGGTGCAGGGCGGCCCCTCCCCCTCCCCCTCCCCCGGCCGGGACAGGAGGGCCGGCTCGTACCCGGAGCCCGCCGCCGCCCTGCCCTCCTACCCCGGCGGCCTGGATGCCCCCCCGCTGCCCCTCCGCCCCGGGACGGCCCCCCCACCAGACTCCGCCTACAACGAGCAGGTGACATCACACGTTCAGCAGAACACGACATACTGCTTATGATGTGAGGTGACTCTGTTACAGTCTGCAGTCTAACTGTGTGTGTGTGTGTGTGTGTGTGTGTGTGTGTGTGTGTGTGTGTGTGTGTGGTGTGTGTGTGTGTGTGTGTGTGCGCAGATCTTTCCTCTGTCAGAGGAGATCCAGCGCTTGACCGCCGTCAGCCAAGATGACTACAGCGCCCCCTACTGTTCAGATGGAAGGTGACTGTGCAGTTATAATGATGATGATAATAACAATAACAACAATAATAACATTAACTGTTTTTATTGTTGCACCTTTAAAAATTTAAATCTCTCCCTTTCTTTCTCTCTCTCTCTCTCTCTCCCTCTCTCTGCCTGTCTCTCT